>NC_052164.1:48867025-49140171 GCF_902713615.1 Scyliorhinus canicula
GGCCCAGCAATTCAAAACAGTCATTTGGCGAACAGGCAAGTCCAGGCAGGTCCATCAAGATATGTTAGTACTGATGTCCCTTGAAAATGCTGATCCGAAATATAAACAGCTCTTTTTAACCTACCTTGCCTGAGGCCATAAGTCAATCCTCAGTTTGCCAGCCACTCAATTAAAGGTGAAGTCCATCTTAAAGCCATAGGCACATTAATTGTCCAGGTAAATGATGTGACCATCAATTCACTCGAGACACGAGAGGGAGTAAACTGTGGCTTTAATAGACTTACAACTGAGCCTGCCTGCGACCAGAAGAACTGAGGGCAGACTCACAAGAGTGCAGCTACTTTATACTTCCGATATTGGGAGGGGCCATGGGCGGAGCCATGGGCGGAACCAATGGTGGAGCCCTGTACAAGCTCCTCATCTCCCCCTGTGGGCAGAGCTGCGCAACGGCTCACAGACAGAGCCCACAAGGACACAATGCTATATAGTGTGAATTAAGCAATATACATTCACCACAGTAAAAAAATTAAATAGCAAAAGAACATAAATTAAAAGGAGAAAAAGGCGCAGACAGGGATTAAACAGGAGGATCCTTGCACAGCAAAAGATGTTATTGACGGGCAGCACTGTGGCACAGTGGTTCGCACGATTCCTCACAGCGCCAGGGCCCGGGTTCAATTCCGGCCTTGTGTGACTGTCTGTGTGGTATTTGCACATTCTCCCCATGTCTGTGTGGGTTCCTTGTGGGCGCTCCAGTTTCCTCCCAAAGTCCAAAGATGTGTAGGTTAGATGGATTGGCCATGCTAAATTGCCCTTTAGTGTCCAAAGATATGTAGGTTAGTTTAAGGAGTTGTTGGGATAGGGTGGGCAAGTGGGCTCAGAGTGTGGGTGCAGACCTGACGGCCCGGATGGCCTCCTTCTGCGCTGTAGGGATTCTATGGTTATCTGCATTATACTGAAAATCTGTGGGTGAAATATGCATTCTAATCCCTGTGTCTGTTTTCAAGTCTTCTATTCTCAATCTTTTGCTTTATCCTCTGTTGTATAACCCAGTTGCTGTCTATTAATTCTGCCTGTCCCACAAATGTAGAATCCTGGGACCAATTTTAACCTTATTCACCTGGAGGAAACTGGCCTAATTTAAATTATCCTGCAGCCTGCCTGCCCTTGAGATTCTGGGAGCTGACCGTTCCCAGTTTTAACCTACTCGACTGAGTAAACGACATGGAGATCTGTCCAGAGAAGACAAGGGGCTGGATTCTCTGATTTTGAGGCTATGAAAGTGTCTAGTTTTACGTTGAAAAAATGGTCGAGGTCCCAGCACCAACCCTCCAAGCGGTGAGGGGCTAGCAGCCGCATCACGTAAAACACACGGCCTTTACAAAATAAACGGCCGGAGAATGGCTGGTCCATGGCTGTGTATGCACACAGCGGTCGCGCCGTACAACTGGGCGCACGCAGACCCGAACTGCCAGATAGTGTCCCCCCCCTGGACTCACCCTCGTCCCCCCCCCTCCAACTAGAACATAGAACAGTACAGCACAGAACAGGCCGAGCAATGATCACCCTACTCAAACCCACGTATCCACCCTATACCCGTAACCCAACAACCCCCCCCTTAACCTTACTTTTAAGGACACTACGGGCAATTTAGCATGGCCAATCCACCTAACCTGCACATCTTTGGACTGTGGGAGGAAACCGGAGCACCCGGAGGAAACCCACGCACACACGGGGAGGACGTGCAGACTCCACACAGACAGTGACCCAGCCGGGAATCGAACCTGGGACCCTGGAGCTGTGAAGCATTTATGCTAACCACCATGCTACCGTGCTGCCCCCTGTGGTGGCGCTGGACACAGTCCGCAGCTGCCATGCCGGGTTCACGTAAACTGAGAGCACAATTGAACTTCGTCGTCGTGAACTTGGCCCATCGGGGTTGGAGCATCGGGGGAGGGCCTTCAGGCAACGCCCTGAGGCCATCCCAGCGGTGTGGGGCGTGGTCCTTGATGACGCCATTTTGGAGGGGGCGGAGCATCTGAAAACAAGTGCCCCCGATTCGGTTATAAACCAGCATTCTCCACCCAATCGCCAATTTTGATATCGGTGTCGGGCAATGAAGAATCCCGCCACAAGGTCTTTTCTCATGTCCACATGTTCAGTCCCAATGATGCCATCGGGATTTGACTGCAATTTTAACACGACAGCCCTGAGTGGGAAACCACTGTGCTTTTCCAATCAGGTGTGGATAACAGAGAAGATGCTCTGGGCCAGAACAGGTCTCAACAGGTACTTAAAAAATCACACATACTTCCCCTGGCCTTGCAAATGAAACTTAGACTTTCTCTGATGTGAATTCACATGCCGTCCCAATCTTAATCCATGTGACAGCCTTCGCAAACAATCCAGCCAACCACCTCGTGTCAACTCCAGGCTCAGGGCACATCAATTCCATCCCAGGATTGGCGGTAAATTAGTTGATGGATCCTATGTGAGGCAGGGATGTTAGAATATCCAGGGCTTCAGTTCTGGAGAAGCAGCTGAGTATCTATCTGACGCTACCCCTCATCCAGCTAGAGTTAAAATCAGGCTGTTCATTTCACTCGATTTTTCTATCTAAAGACCTCTCATCCTGCATATCATCTGAGTGAATCCATTCTCTCAATGGTCTTGACAGTCTTCCTAAAGTAGGTTACCTCAAACTGAACACAATGGGTACAATTCTATGGTTTGCAAACTAATACTGGAGTGATTCCCATTGGCACTAACAGCGCCTCCAAGGTGAGATTCAGTATTCAGAAACATGCATATCGGGAAGCATGCCAGCCAGACCACCATCACCCATCTCAGGGCGCCCTCAGCAAAGTGTAGCATCCTCCCCCCCCCCACCACTAAAATAATGGGTCACCCCCTACCCACACCATGCTGGCATGAGGGTGACCTGGCCTACTCCCACTGCACCCCCCCCCCCCCTCCACCCCACAACCTCTCTCAGCCCTCCCTTTCAGGCCCCAGTACCAATGGTGCATTACTCCCTGGCACCCTGTCACACTGGCATGACATGCTGGCCTGGTGGTTTGGACACTGAGAGGAGTCAAGGAGGTAGTCCAGGGCCCACATGCCCCTCTGCCACTGCCAGGCTGCAAAGGGATGGTCCCCCAAGGGTCCTGGGGGTTGAGTGGGCTCAGTGTTTGAAGGACAGCATTGTGTGTGAATAGAGAGTTCTGAGAGGCTGTAAGAGTGGGTCAGTAGTTGGCAGAAAAGGTAACGAGGAATAAAAGTTCCCAAGATCTCTCGCTTTCAATTTTATAAAAAGAGCCGGGTCATTCGGCAGTGAAACTAAAAATAAATTTTTCACCCAATATGAACGTCACAACACGAGGTGGTAGACGTTTGGGGGGAGGGGGGGGGGTGGTTGTTGTGTCTGTGTGTGTGTGTGTGTGAGGGGGGGGTGCAGGAGGCAATAAAATTCACAAATCTGAGATTTTTGTTATGTAAGAATATCATGAGGTACTGAATGAAGGGACATAATTGGAGTTGAATACAGATCAGCCATGATTCAATGAATGGTGGAAGATCAAGGGGCTGAATGACCTCACACTTTTTCTGTGGTACAGGGCACATATGACTAGTTCTGCAAAGTTGCACATGACGAGTGATGTGTTGGGTATGCTGGGTCTGCGAGGACTGCGTTTACCATAGCAGTGAGAGAGACAGGCTTCCAACACTTGGAGAAATGCAACTCTATTTTATTGAACTCTTAGCTATTAAACATACTTTAACTGTGGGTTGACACTATGCTGTGTTGACTGGAGACCTGAGGCTAACCTGACCAGAGTATCTTAATACCACATGGTGGATGTTCTAGTTGTTGCTCACAGACTCTGACTGTCTCAGAGGCTGCATCCCGAGAGAGCAGGAAAACTAGTGACCTCTGGCTTTATAGTGGCCGTGTCCTGTCTGGGGATTGGCTGCTGTGTTCTGTGTGTTCATTGGTCATCCTGTGTGCACCATCATATACTTGTGTGTATATTATGACAATGAGCTTAACTTACACCAAAGAGGTGGCTAAGATGAGTGATTTTAGTGGTGCAATGAGACTGGATTAGTGTAAGCAGGCTTGAGGAGGACGCAATGCTTCTTTAACATATCAGGTGGGATTCTCCCGTACCCGGCGAGGTGGGGAGTCTCGGCGGGATGGAGTGGCATGAACCACTCCAGCTTCGGTCCGCCCCATAGGTGTGGAATTCTCCGCACCTTCAGGGGCTAGGCTGGCACCGGAATGGTTTGCGCCCCTCCTACCGGCGTGGAAGGCCTTTGGCGCCATGGCAGTCGGGGCCGAAGGGACTCTGCTGGTCGGCGCGGGAGCATCAGTGGTTGCTCGCGTCATCCCCACGCATGTGCGGGGGGGGGTTCACCTATGCATCGGCCATCGCGGAGGCTGACACGACTAATGCATAGGAAAAGAGTGCTCCCACGGCACAGGCCCGCCCGCGGATTGGTGGGCTCTGATCGCCCGTGCTCCCCCCCCCCCCCCCCCCAGAGCCCGCCCGTGCTGCCAGGTCCCGCCTGTAAGGGACCTAGTCTAATTTACCGGCGGGACTGGCAAAGAACCAGCGGGACTTCGGCCCATCACGGGCCGGAGAATCGCCGGTGGGACCGCTGCGAGTGGCCGCCGACCGGCGCGGTGCGATTACCGCCCCCGCCGAGTCTCCAGTGCCGGAGAATTTGGCGGCCGGCGGGATTCACGCCGCCCCCCGGCGATTCTCCGACCCGGCGTGGGGGGTCGGAGAATCCTGCCCATTGTCTGTGTGCAGCTGCCAGTTAGGTGTCTGTAGTGAGAGGTTCTGCAGAGCCCACTGCAATGGCAGGTTTGAATGTCAACCCTGAAGTTAACGACAGCAGAGCAACTTATTCTGTTTGCTTCCCTCACACAGGCTGATTACGATTTTTGCATTCTTTGGAGAACTGAGCGAACAGCAGTTTGATGCCCATCAGCAGTGACAATGTGAGAGAACAGAAACAGTCATCAAATAAAAGTAAGAGCTGATCACAAAACGCAGAGGAGGAATCGGCAAGCTGGGGGATTTTACTTGTTAATTCTGAAGAACTTTAGCTCTTGGATTTTTTTTTTTTGGAGTGGTTTTCATTGTCAAACTGCCTCTTAACTACATCCAAACCAGCCATTTTCTGGCTTAAACATTCAATTAATGTCCAAATCCATAATTTGAGATGAAGGTACTGAACACTTACAGAATGGGAAGATTGAGGACAAACAGCACAGATTTGTTCAAGGCAAATTCAGCTTAAGAAATAGAATAGAGGTTTATGATTGGATAAAGAAAGGGACGTACTTTAGATAGATTTCCATAAGGCAATTGATTAGTGCCTCAAAAGAGGCTTTTTAGAAAAGGAGGGTGGCAGAATCGGGACAGGTAGTTTGTCAGTAGATGGGAAACGAGAAGTTGGGGAAAGTGGATGTTCTTCCGAGGGGTGAGTGATGAACCCAGTTTTGTTCTCTTACGTACCAATGATTAGAATTTGGGAGCACTTTCCGTTGATGATGGGTTGATCTTGCAGAGACTGAAAGATGTGCGGAGGGGAGGTCAGTCATTGGTTAGTGATTGGAAAACAGGAGGCTGATGGAGTTAAATGCAGAGAAGCGTGGGGTCGTCCATTTTGGGAGGTAAACAAAGATTGTGCAAAGACAGTGAAGGGTGACAATAAACAAAGCGGGAAAACCATTAAGAACTGAGGAATGGCATTATGAGTTTTAGAAATAGGTCTAATTTATGCAAGAAAAAAGAAGTACAGAGAAATTCATACACACCATTGTGAGAGAAGCAGAGATACTTTTGATGCCCCATTGTAGAAAGTATATTTGGGAGTGGATAATGAACAGAGTGATGCCAACGATAGGAAGTGATGAGAGATTTGAGATATTGTGACAATGATATTCCATCCCTCCAGCCCCATTTTCCGACGCAGCGCCCCCGCTGGCAATGGGATCCTCCGTCCCGCCAGCCGGCCAATGGGGTTTCCCATTGTGGTCATCCCACACCACCATGAAACCTGTGGGCATGGAGGCGCTGCCAACAAAGCGGAGGATCCCGCTGACGGAGAATCCCGCAGCATATCTCCTGCTCTAAAGGAGGTTATTATGAAGGTATTTTATTACACTACTTTATGGAGGGATTTTTTTGAGATTGAGGATTTGATGAACAAAGAAAGACTCTGGATGACAAGTCAAAGACTTGGATGAAGGGATAGATCTGCTGATTATACATAGAGAAGTAGGAAAGCCAAGTTTTGAGGAGGATACAAAAGGCGACAATTCTCCCACAGCCGCGCCAGCTGGTTCAATGGTGGGCGGACAGAGAGAATTCAGCGGGTGTCGAAATATCGGTTATACACCGGCATGAATTTACTGTGGGATCTTCCGCTGGTGACCGCCATGGTGGATCGGGAAGCCCGCTGGAAGCTGGCGTGATTTGCTTCCCCTAATGGAATTAAGGCCCGACTGGAATCTTCCAGCCATGCCCAATTCTCTGCTGCGTCAGCAAGAACACACATGGGTCCAGAACACACTTGAAACATGGCGCACAAAAGCTGGGACTGAGCTGAACAACGCTTAGGGCTCCTTCCAGAGTTCGGAATGGAAGCCGCTGGCAACACTGGATCCCAGAATGCCACAGCAGTGGGTGGGGGAGGTAGCATCCAACAGGTTGATCTTCCAGATTCCAGTGCCATCGAGGAGCTCCATCTTCCAGCTTCAGAGTGTTCCTGGAGATCCATCTTCTTTTTCAGGAGGTCCATCTTCTTCCTTTGATGGTAGGAGTTATTTTGGGCTCATTTCAAACATAGCATCTAGATATGCTGGCACGACGCATTCCCTGATGCCAGTCCAGCCAAGGAATACAGCACGAAAAACCTGACTGAATAATTATGAGGTCCTAATTAGAAGATATGCTGTTGTTTCCTGCCAGCCTCTGCAGTGGGAAACACTCCTCATGCCGTCCCCCACCACGGGACTTAATCCCTGGAACTCACCAAGTCTCCTGAGGCAGCACCTTCCAAACCCGTCTCCTTGGTGTAAATGTGGTGTATGTGGATGTATCTGGATTTCAGTAAAGCGTTTAATAAGGTTCCCCACCTTAGGCTATTGCAGAAAATATGGAGGCATGGGATTCAGAGTGATTTAGCAGTTTGGATCAGAAATTGGCTAGCTGGAAGAAGACAAAGGGTGGTGATTGATGGGAAATGTTCAGACTGGAGTCCAGTTACTAGTGGTGTACCACAAGGATCTGTTTTGGGGCCACTGCTGTTTGTCATTTTTATAAATGACCTGGAGGAGGGTGTAGAAGGATGGGTGAGTAAACTTGCAGATGACACTAAAGCCGGTGGAGTTGTGGACAGTGCAGAAGGATGTTACAAGTTACAGAGGGACATAGATAAGCTGTGGAGCTGGGCTGAGAGGTGGCACATGGAGTTTAATGCAGAAACGTGTGAGGTGATTCATTTGAAAGGAATAACAGGAAGACAGAGTACTGGACTAATGGTAAGATTCTTGGTAGTGTGGATGAGCAGAGAGATCTCGGTGTCCATGTACATAGATCCCTGAAAGTTGCCACCCAGGTTGAGAGGCTTGTTAAGAAGGCGTACGGTGTGTTAGCTTTTATTGGTAGAGGGATTGAGTTTCGGAGCCATGAGGTCATGTTGCAGCTATACAAACTCTGGTGCGGCCGCATTTGGAGTATTGCGTGCATTTCTGATCGGCGCATTATAGGAAGGATGTGGAAGCATTGGAAAGGGTGCAGAGGAGATTTACCAGAATGTTGCCTGGTATGGAGGGAAGATCTTATGAGGGAAGGCTGAGGGACTTGAGGCTTTATTCGTTAGAGAGAAGGAGGTTAAGAGGTGATTTAATTGAGGCATACAAGATGATCAGAGGATTAGATAGGGTGGACAGTGAGAGACTTTTTCCTCGGATGGTGATGTCCAGCACGAGGGGACATAGCTTTAAATTGAGGGGAGATAGATACAGGACAGATGTCAGAGGTAGTTTCTTTACTCAGAGAGTAGTAAGGGCGTAGAATGCCCTGCCTGCAACAGTAGTGGACTCGCCAACAATAAGGGCATTCAAATGGTCATTGGATAGACATATGGGTGATAAGTAAATAGTGTAGATGGGCTTTAGAGTGGTTTCACAGGTCGGCGCAACATCGAGGGCCGAAGGGCCTGTACTGCACTGTAATGTTCTATGTTCTATGTTTATCATCTAGAAGGACAAAAGCAGCAGATACCTGGGAACACCACCATCTGGAAGTTCCCCTCCAAGTCACTCATCATCTTGACTTGGAAATATAACGCTGTTCCTTCACTGTCGCTGAGTCAAAACCCTGGAATTCCATCCCTAAAGCACTCTGGGTTTACCTTCACCACATGGACTGCAGCGGTTCAAGAAGACAGCTCACCACCACCTTCTCAAGGGAAATTAGGAATGGGTAACAAATGCCGACCTAGCCAGTGATGCTCACAACCTGTAAATTTTTTTAAAATGAAAGATTTCCACCAAAAGAGTCTGCAGAGATACACATGTAGATAAAACTAAAACGAATAAGTAAAAAATTGCAAATCGAGTACAAGGTGGGAAAATGTGAGGTTGTCCACTTTGCTAGGAAGAACGGAAAAAGCAGAATATGATTTAAATTGATAGAGGATGCAAATTGCTGTGGGACAGAGGAATCTTATTACTTGTATGTAAATCTCAAAAGGTTAGCATGGAGGTACAGCAAGTAATTCAGAAGGCAAGTGGAATGCAGGCCTTTCAGGCAAAATAGTATAAAAGTCGGGAAGTCTTGTTGCAACTGTACAGTACATTGGTGAGACCAGACGTCGAGCACATGTCCAGTTCTTGGCTCCTGACTCAAGGAGTGATATACTTACATTGACAGCAGTTCTGAGAAGATTTGCTTGGCTGATTCCTGGGATGAAGGGGTTGTCTTATGAAGAAAGATTGAGCATGTTCAGCCTATACGTATTGAAGTTCAGAAGAATAAGAGCTGATATTTTGAAACAAACACGATTCTGAGGGGGCAAGACAGGATAGACGTTGAGGAGAATCTTCCTCTATCGCATTGAGGAATGTAGAACTAGGGGAAACAGTTTAAAAATAGTGTCCTGGTCTTCCATTCGCCGGAGGGCTGTACCACTCAGAGGTCCCCAGACAATACTACATGGGAATTTCCTGGGAAGTTTCACTTGTTTTAGAAATCACCGTGCGCTTAAATCCTTCCAAAACACTGAATTAAGATCAGAGACTTCAGATGGTTCTGATTTACTTAGCAGAATGTGTACTGGGGAAGTATAAGAAGAATTGAACCAGTTCTAACTTCTTGATAAACATACCACTGACCTCCATCACCCTGATCTCCCATTGGATCCCCATGACTATCCCCTTCCCCCACCCCTTGACTACCCCTGACCTCCCAACTACACCCCTGACCCCAACAACCTCCAACTATCCTCCGCTCCCCCCAACTACTCCCGCACTCTCTGTAAAAACTCCAGCAACCTGACTAAACCCATCGCCCTTGACACCCCCCCCCCCCCCCCCACCCCAACCCCCGCCCCTCGACCACCTATTTAAGACAGAGTCAAAGGAGAATTTCTGCTCTCAGAGGTTAATCTTTGGAATTCTCGACCAGCGATCAGTGGAGACTGGCTCATTGAATATATTCACATTAGACAGATTTTCATTAACAAGGGATTTCAAGGTCATTGGGGACAGGCAGAAAAGTGGATTTGGGGCCTCAGATCGCATCATCCAGGATCATATTGGATAGCAGAGCAGGAATGAGGGAGCAAATGGCCTATTCATTCTCCTTATTAATTGATGTGCTGTCAGCAATTTAACATTACTGACAGGGTGTGGTGATGGATTAAGGGTGGGATTCTCCATCTGTTTGCTGGTGGTGGATTCTCTAGTTTCACTGGTGTCATGGGGTGGCTTTAATGGGAAATCCCATTGACAACCGGCACAAATAGAGAATCCCGCTGCTCGCAGAAAGTCCACCCGAATTTTCTGGCATTGGTAGCAGAGCGGATTCGCAACAGAGAATACCAGCCTTCGTCTTTACAATTCAGCATTCTATTACAATGCAATATTGTGTTCTGATGCAGCATTGTGTTACAATGCAATATTGTGCTACAATGCAATACTGTGTTATAATGCATTACTGTGCTAAAATGCAATACTGGCCGGGATTCTCTGAGCCTCCACGCTGCCATCGAGCTTGGCGCGGGGGGGGCGGGGGAGAATGCAGACCGCGATCGGGTCTGGCACCTTCCCGCAATTCTCCAATGACCAGAGAATCGGCGGCAGTCGCACCCGCACGGTCGACCCGGTGTCGGTTGGGGGCCGTTCAAAGATGCCCCACGGCAATTCTCCGCAGACGACCAGCCGAGTTCCCGCCGGCGTGGTTCACGTATAGTTCCACCCGGCGGGGGCTGAGAGTCACGGCTGTGGTGGCCGTTCTGGTGGAGGCATCCACAACAGCAAGGCCTGCAATTGCAGGCCACCGATCGATGGGCGCGTGTGATCTGGGGTGGGCCTACTTCTCCGGCATTGGCCCGCTGTGTAGGGCGCCATGTCGCGTGGGGCCGGAGCTGCAGACAGCCGCCGTGCGCATGCTCGCACCCACTGCCAGAAGGGCAGATCCCCATATCGGCAGCCGGAGCTGCATGGAGCACTCCGCGGCCCTGCTGGCCCGCATAAAAATGGAGAATCACTCCAGACTTTCTAGAAAAAATTCCGGAGTGAATCGCGCCCTTTTTCTCGCGGGCGTGGGGACATAGCCCCATTATTTGAGAATCCCACCCACTGTGTTCCAATGCAGCCTTATGTTCTGATGCAGCATTGTCTTGTGATGCAATATTGTGCTATAATGCAATACTGTCTTCCAATGCAGCCTTATGTTCTGATGCAGCATTGTCTTCTGATGCAATATTGTGCTACAATGCAATACTGTATTTCAATGAAGCATTGTGTTCTTATGCAGCATTGTGTTACTGCAATAATGTGCTACAATGCAATACTGCTTAATAAAGCATTACTGTGTAATAAAGCATTACCATGTTACAGTGCAATATTGTGTTAAAAATGCAGCATTGTATTCTGATGCGGTATTGTTTCATTATTGATTATTGCACCATCATTGATTATTACGCTATTGTGGATTATTGTGATATAGTTGAATTATTGTTCAATGATTCAGTGTTGTGTTATTATTGATTGTGTGCTGATGCAATATTATTCTATGTTCAGTGTTATGTATTGTGTTGTGATGTATTGTGCTTTTACGGATTATAATATTTCTTATTCAGTGTTGTGTTCTTATGTCATTGTGCTCTGATGTTGCATTACATTTTACAAAGCTCCCAATGAAAGGAAGAGTTTGAGTTTGGTTTAGAAGATATTACATCATATTTTAAAATCACAATGTGTATGACTGGTATTGCTGGTTTATTGCAGTGTCTCGACAGTGTTCTGTGTCAATATGAGGATCGTACATCACACTGTCAAAGTTGGACAAACTCAGAAACACTGTGTCTTTTCTATATGTATGAAATTAAATAAATCTAAATAATTGAGGCTCCGTGATGGTTTGATGGATATAGTAAGCTCTGTCCGTCCAATCACAAAGGCACCCTGGAGTTAGCATTGGACTTTAGAATAAGATCCTAACTTATTTTAACATATTGTAGCATGTTGAAAAGACACATTAAAAGGATGTGTTAAAGGATACTGCACGATTAAAGGGATATATGAAGTCAACCTTCTGGAATCTTCTACATGTAGCTGAAGGAGGATGCTGGAATGTGTTAAAAATACACAGCAACTCCCTATCACCTTGATGATAACCCACTGTGTGTGTAAGCTAAATGGATTGACAAGACCAAGGGTGTTGGTAATGGTGAGTGGGACGAGACCTGATTTAAAAAAGGATGTGAGATAGTAGGAGAATGGGATTCAAATGGTCACAGTATAATTGGGAGAGATCTGGAAAGTGAAATGGAAATGGCTCAGGTGCATAAATGTGTTTTGGTGCATCATTTCTTTTGAAAGAAGTCCAATTTTCATCTGCATTCCCGACCCCGTGTCATTTTCCTCTGGCCTTTTGGTGGGTCGGACATGCCTCATGTGCTGTACACCCTCACCCACTGAGGACGGGTTTCTGATTTTAAATGGGGACAAAAATCGTATTCGGAAGCTCACTAGAAGGCACATCAGGTTTGAGAGTGTGTGAAAGATTGTGAGGAATGGGGAACACCTCCAAATGTATAAAATATATTTTATAATATATTTTAATAGGCATTTTTTGTAGATTCCTGACTATTTTCCCTGTAACCGCTACTCCCAGTGTTGCCTCCAACTCTTATTATCCCCAAATTCTAGTATCATCTGAGCGCTTACCTAATTTGCATTAAGTTTCTGAATTCCAGAGATTTGGGTTGTGTTTGGCTCCAGCAGTGATCCCATAGATGATGGATGGGTTTGGAGGTTGTTGGTGGTCATGACCAAATGATGATGGCCTGTACGTTGTGAGAATCGGCGGGAAGCCATGGTTCGCCGATACTGAGAGAGAAAAGTACGCACATGCCTGTGCTAAAAAAATGCAGCAAATCTTCCGGCTCCAGCAGCAACCTCGGGCCTTCTGTGGAACAGTCTGCGCAGGCTCCAGGGCGGTGCAGTTTGAATGTAGCCAAGCCCCCTTGTGACGGGGAAGCTAAGGGAACGCCCATTGAGGGCAGGCATTTAAACTGCAGGTTTACATTAAGACAATGCTGAAGACTCCCAATGTGGGTGTGTCCAGAACCAGGGGTCACGGTCCGAGGATACAGGGTAGACCTGTAGTTCTGATCACGTGCATGCAATAAATGCCAACCTGACACATTGGCAGTGACAAACTGGCATCATGGCAGCACCCATGTGAGCTGACAGGCCCACCTGGCACCTTGGCAGCTTCTTGGCTCCCCACAGAAGTTCTTCCGCCAGGTTCACGTTTTTCAAAAGGTTAACTAATCGGTTCCAGCGTGAGCACTTGCTGGGGAGACCGTTGAATGATGGGAGGCCATTGGATAAGGGTGGCTCTCGTTAATTCTATGAAAATAGGGCTCAAGTGGTGACAATTGGTTTCTCGCCACGCTACTGCAAGATTCCGATTTCGCCTACTGGAGCGGGCAGGTTGTATCGCAAACTGTTTGGCGTCTGGCGCAGTTCGCGATTTTGGCCTCACCCACCAGTCACCAGCCTCGTTTCACTTGAGCGAGAGTGCAATGAGGCCGGAGAATTGCGCCCACTGTGTGATTTATTTTAAATCTGTGAAACTATTTAAGATTGCACTATATTATTATATAACTTTATGTGTGGCATGCTTAAAAATGTTTGTGTGTTTTAATTTAGATTATGGCAACTGTAAATTTAGTTGTGAACAAGAGAAGTCAGAACATTTTGGATCATGAACAATAGAGATTCTTGAAGCAGGAAAAAATATAAATAACACCATCCCTTACAGATCTGCAGAAGGGTCATTATATGTTGTTAAAAGATGGTTTTTGGCCTGGTCATATGCTGTAAAAAGTTACCCTCCGAGCTATTTGTTTTCAACCGTCGCAGTCCTTGTAACACCTGGGGCTGGATTCTCCATCGGGCGGGATCCTCCGTTTCGTTGGATCGCACTCATGCCCGCGGATTTTCCGATAGCAAAGTGGTGACCCCCAATGGGAAACCCCATTGGCCGGCTACCGGGATGGAGGATCCTGCTGCCGGCGGGGGCATACCGCACCGGAAAACAGCTGCGACAGGACGGAGAATCCCGCCCCTAATTTTATTTTTGATCTGTGTGTATCATTATGGACGTGATCCTCCTGCTGTGCTGGAAAAGCAGATCACCACGGCGCAGCGTGGCCATTGAAAACCGGGAGACCCCACTCCCAGGATCGGTATGGTACGGTATCGGTATGGGAACCGGGTACAGTTCGCAATACCTCGTGCGATTCAACGCAATCTCGCGAGACGTTGCAAGATTGCCACCCCTTATCCAATGGCCTCCCATCATTCATCGGTCTCCCCAGCAAGTGCTCACGCTGGAACCGATTAGTACTCCTTTTGAATCCTGCCCATTGGCAAATCTACAGATTAGTGCAAGGCAGTGAGCCTTGCTCCAATGTACAGATCCCCGAAGTACCTGAGGGTGTGGGATTCAATCCCTTCACTTTGGAGACCTCGGGCCAGCGCCATTTGGTACTGGTCCCCCACAAATGGTGGCCAGATGGAACGGCACTCATGGGGGTCTCCAAGGAGACTGGAGGTCCCCAGCTGCATGCCCTTTGGGCAGGATGGCCCTGTCACTGATGGTGTCAGCTGGGTACCCTGATAGTGCCAGCCTGGAACCCTGGCAGTGGCAGTTGGGTGCCAGCCTGGGACTGCCAAAGTTCCCACCTGGCGGGGCGGCACATGGCACAGTGGGTAGCACTGGGACTATGGCGCTGAGGACCAGGGTTCGAATCCTGGCCTTGGGTCACTGTCCATGTAGAGTTTGCACATTCTCCCGTGTCTGCGTGGGTTTCACCCCCACAACCCGAAGATGTGCAGATTAGGTGGATTGGCCACGCTAAATTGCCCTTAATTGGAAAAAGAAATAATTGGGTACTCTAAATTTAAAAAAAAGTTCCCAGGTGGCAGTTACAGCTGGCAGGGGCACTGCCAGGGTGCCAGGTTGGCACTGCCAAGGTGCCAAGCTCGTATTTTTTTGCATGTACGTGAATGGACTGGGTTTGCCTGGCATGGGTGTTAGGGGGGTGCGGTGGGAGGAGACTGGGGGACCTTCCCATATTGTGTTCAGGCTTGCGGGGGGGGGGGGGGAGGGGAGGTCGAGGATTCTTTTGTGGGCCTCGGAGATCTCTTGTTACAATACGGAGTTCAGGCAAGCGTAGCTCTCAATTGAAAAAAACAAAGCCATGTGCTGTCTTAACCCCTCATTCCCCATTCAGGCCCCTTATTCAACATGGTTGCATTGAATAGCCCTCAGGACTGCGGGTGGTGGTAAGCACGTGGCTAAACGTGCTCACTAGGGGACTTTGCTCCTTTTGGGAAGACCCTTGGCGCCGTATATTTCTGCCTTGTTTACTTCAATTATCATATTCATTTATTACTATCTCATAATTAAATGTGTTTTGATGTTTGGGTAAGACATTTATCGAAGTTTATAAAGTTTAATGGAAAGCATTTATTACCAAAAATAAGGTTAAAAATACAAACAGTTGATACCATGTTAACATTTAACTTAACGGTTCACATCAGCAGCTGCTGTATGACATTTCATTTCGTAATACTTGATGGGCTGCAGGCACCGAGAAACACTCCGCTGAGTGCGTCAATCACCGGACTCTGTTTTCTTCCTGTGGAATCATAGAATCATCATAGAATTTACAGTGCAGAAGGAGGCCATTCGGCCCATTGAGTCTGCATCAGCCCTTGGAAATAAGTACCATACTCAAGCCCACGCTTCCATCCTATCCCCGTAACCCAGTAACATTATTTAACCTTTTTGGACACTCAGGGCAATTTAGCATGGCCAATCCACCTAACCCCCACATCTTTGGACTTTGGGAGGAAAGCGGAGCACCCTGATGGAAACCCACGCACACACGGGGAGAACGTGCAGACTCTGCGCAGACATGTGCGATACTTTTACATTCTTTACACTCTTATTATCAGAGGAGTGTGAGTTGAAACAAGAGTTCAGCACATCAGTAGTTTATAATAATAATAATCTTTATTGTCACAAATAGGCTTACATTAACACTGCAACAAAGTTACTGTGAAAAGCCCCTAGTCGCCACATTCCGGCGCCTGTTCATGTTCACAGAGGGAGAATTCAGAATGTCCAATTCACCTAACAGCAGGTCTTTTGGGACTTGTGGGAGGAAACCAGAGCACCCGGAGGAAACACACGCAGACATAGGGAGAACGTGCAGACTCCACACAGTGACCCAAGCCGGGAATCAAACCTGTGGCTTTGATGCTGTGAAGCAATGGTTATACCCACTGTGCTACCGTTCTGCAGAAGAGTAATTCAGAGACTTAAGTCAATGCTCTGGAGACATGAGTTCGACTGTAGCCATGGAATTTAAATTCAAATCATGAAATGAATCTGAAATAAAAACATTGCATTGGTAATAATGCTTAATTTTTGTAAAAAACCTCACCCGATCCTTTAGGAAATCGGCTGTCATTACCTCCTCTGTGCTGCATGTGACTCCAGACCCAGGGCAATGTGGTCGATTTGAATCTGTTCTCCGAAATGGACTGAGCCACTACAGGACCAAAATTGAACAAGAATTAAATGAGACAGACCACCCAGGAACAGGACTGAGGCACACCCAGCCCAGTGGACCTGCAAAATCCTCTTCACTAACTTTGGGGCCAGTGATAGAATAGGGATAACTCTCCCACAGGTGAGTCAAGCAAGAGCTTAACATAGTCATACTCGCAGGATCTGTGTCATCAATCAATGATCAGACATGTCAGCAGAATTGACTCACTCATGGTGATGGCACTTAGGAAAGGAAGGGCCCTGTCAGTCCTCAACATTGACTCTGGATCCTTGATGTCTCATGGAAGCAGGTCAAACATGGGCAGGCAAACCACCCATACCCTCAGCTGATGAATCAACACCCCTCACTAAAGCCACCTGTCGAAATACATCTACCCAGGACAGCATTGGTGGACTGACCACCAGACAGCACTTTTGGAGATGAATACCTGTTGTTACACTGAGGACACCCTCCAACATATTGTGTGGCACTAACACCGTGCTCATTGGAATAGATTCAGAACATTTCCAATATCTAAGCTGGGCACCATGCGGCGGTTCATGCCTTCAGCAATGGCAGGATTGTATTCCACTCCAATCTGCAACCTCGTAGCCCAGCATATTCCACATTCTACCATTACAGAGGATCAGCCTTGTTTCAATGAATGTAGGAGAAATCTAGGAGCAGTACCAGGAATACCTAAAAAAAGTATAGTGCCAACCCACTGAAGCTGCAACGTGAGTGCCAAAGAGTGAAAGCAGTATGTGATAAACAGATCTTCGTGATCCCACTGGATCTGATCCAAGTTTTGGATAAATGCATTCTGGCCAGTTACCACGGTGTTAGTATACTCTCAATCATCAGCAACATGATGGAAAGTTTCTTTGGCAATGCCATAGAGTGCCACCTTCTCACCAATTAGCTGCTCATTGATGTTTAGATTGGGATCACTTGTCTCTAAACTTCAATGGGGGTTGGTGGCCTAGTAGCAATGTCATGAGTAATCCAGAAGCCCAGGCTAAATGGGTGCAAATCCTCTCATGGCAGCTGATGAAATGTACATTCTGTTAATAAATCTGGAACTAAAAAGGCTAGTAACCATGGAACCATTGTTGATTGGCATAAAAACCTATCTGGTTCACTAATGTCCTTTAGGGAATGAAATCTGCCATCCTTACCTGGTCTGGCCTACATGTAGCTCCATACACACTGCAATATAGTTGACTCTTATCTAATCTCTGAAATGGCCGAGCAAGCCATTCAGCTGTATCAAACCACTATGAAGTCCAAATGGAATGAAGCCAGACTGACTGCACAGCATTCTGGTAGTCCTGACAGGGACTGATTGTGTTTACGCCGCTCTAGCAGTTGTTTTCTAGGTTGAGAATAAACTTGTGTTTATTCACCTACAAGGGCCTCCTGGGTCTTCATAAATCACAAAAGGCTTGTCTGCAGATGCAGCAAGCGATTGGAACCATAAAAAACGTACAGTGCAGAAAGAGGCCATTCAGTCCATCCTGTCTGTGTCAGCCAAAAAAGAGAAAAAAAGAAACTCAACGCTCATTTTAATCCCTTTTTCCAGAACCCTGTCTGTAGCCTTGCAGGTTAGAGCATTTTGATGCCAAATCAGGTACCTTTGAACTGAGTTGAATACCTCAGCCTCAATCACAAATTAAGAACATAAGAACTAGGAGCAGGAGTAGGCCATCTGGCCCCTCGAGCCTGCTCCGCCATTCAGTGAGATCATGGCTGATCTTTTGTGCACTCAGCGCCACTTTCCGGCCTGAACACCATAACCCTTAATCCCTTTATTCTTCAAAAAACTATCTATCTTTATCTTAAAAACATTTAATGAAGGAGCCTCAACTGCTTCACTGGGCAAGGAATTCCATAGATTCACAACCCTTTGGGTGAAGAAGTTCCTCCTAAACTCAGTCCTAAATCTACTTCCCCTTATTTTGGCTGTGAATTCCAGATGCCCACCACTGTCTGGGCGAAAAATGTTTTCTTCTTGTCCCCTCTAATCTATTTACCAATCCTCTTAAATCTATGTCCCCATGTAACTGACCCTTCAGCTCGGGAAAACAAGTCCTCCTGTCTCCCTATCTAGGCCTCTCAAAGCTTTGTGCACCTCAAGGTCACCCCTTTGCCTCATCTGTTCAAAGGATAACAACCCTAGCCTATCTAATCCCTCCTCATTGCTGCAATTTTCAACCCCTGGCAAAATTCTTGTAAACCTCCTCTGCTCTCTCTCCAATGTCCTTCCTGTAATGTGGTGACCAGAACGGTACACAAAATTTCAGCAATGGCCAAAGCAGAGCTTTATACAGTTCCATCATTACGTCCCTGCTTTAGTATTCAATACCTCATCCAACAAAGGAATGCAATCCATTTGCTTTGTTGACCACCTTGAGCACCTGTCATACCAATTTCAAAGACCTGTGAACATGCACTCCAAGGTCCCTCAGTTCCTTAACCCCTCTTAATGTCTTCCTGTTTATTGAGTATTCCCTCGCTTTGTTTACCCTTCCTACAGGAGGCCGAGGAACCTGCATCCTTAGTGTCCCTGCGGCCTCACCTGAGTACGATTTACGCAGATTCCGGGTCGGGGGGGGGGGGGGGGGGGGGCGGTACCCACCTTTTCCTAGGACTGCTGTGATATAAATACCCCGGCCGGGGCATGGGTCGGGCACGGGAGTCCCTTCGGAGAGTAGATGTAAATTGTAAGAAGAATAAATCAAATCTTTTCTACAGTCATCACTTCAGAGTGGTCACTTGCCTGAGACTTTACACATTGCATCACGTTTTTCCGGAGTGAACTCCATTTCCCAATTTTCTGCCCATCCAACCAAACCATTTGACATCATTCTGGAGTCGACAGCTATCCTCTTCACTATCAACTGCATGGCCAATTTGTGTCATCTAAATATTTCCCAAACATGCCTCCCACACTTAATTATAAACCATTAATATACACAATAAACAGCAAGAGCCCCTACACTGAGCTCTGTGGAATGCCACTGGAAACCGTTTTCCATTTGCAGAAACATCCATTGACCATTACCCTTCGTTTCCAATCACTGAGCCAATTTTGAATCACCTGCCACCTTATCCGTATCCCATGAGATCTCACTTTCTGACCCAGTCTGCATTGAAGACGGTGTCAACTTCCTTACTGAAATCCATATCAACAACATCCACTGCACTACCCTCAACAAACCTCCTGGTTAATTCCTCAAAAAAAAATTATTAAGTTAGTGAGACACAATCCCCTAACAAAACCATGCTGTCTATCGCTGATCAATCTGTGCCTTTCCAAGTGACAGTTTATCCTGTCTCTCAGAATTGTTTCTGATAATTTGCCCACGTCAGACTGGTCTATAATTTTCTGGCCTATCCCTTGCACCATTTTTAAATAATGATATAACACTTACAGATTTTCAATCCTCTGAGACGTCGCCTGTATCTAGTGAAGATTGGAACATGATCATCAGAGCATCTATGATTTCTTCCTGGGCTGCCTTCAATAGCCTGGAATACAATCCATCTGTTCCTGGAAATTTATCCACCTTCAAGAATGCCAGTCCCTCCAGCTCTTCTTCTCTCGCTATGCTTATTATATCTAGTATTTCACACTCCTCTTTAACTAGAATGTCTGCATCATCACTCTCCTTAAATAAAGGCAGAGACAAAGTACTCATTGAAAATTCAGAAGGAAAGCTATTATATTATTTATTGTGAGGGGAATTGAATGCAAACGTAGAGAAGTCATGTTTTGATTATAAAGGACACTAGTGAGACCACATCTGTAGTACTGTCCACCGCATTGGTCTCCTTATTTAAGGAAGCAGCTGGGAGCAGTTCAGAGAAAGCTTATCAGATGAATATCTGGAATGGGGGGTTATCTTATGAGGAAAGGTTGGAGAGGCTAGGTTTGTATCACTGGAGTTTAGAAGAGTAGGAAGTGACTTATTTGAAACATGTAAGATGCTGGGGGGGGTCCTGCAGGGTGAATGTGAAGAAAATGTTTCCTCTTGTGTGAGAATCTAGAACTAGGAGTCACTGTTTCAAAATAAGGGGTTACCTACTTAAAATGGAGGTGAGGTGTAATGTTTTCACTCAGAGGGTCATAAGTCTCTGGAACTTTCTTCCTGAAAAAGTGGTGGAAGCAGAATTTTCAAATATTTTTAAGACAGAAGTGGATAGGTTCTTGGTAAACAAGGGATTGATAGTTATCGGAGGGGAGGTGGGAGGAGGGATGCAGGTTTGAGGTTACAGGAATGATGCAGATTTGAGGTTACCATCAGAGCAGCCATGATCGTATTAAATGGCAGAGCAGGCTCAAGGGGCCAAATGGCCAACTCCTGCTATCCGTACAGAAGTATTTGATCTTGTCCTCATCAATCTACCATTCGCAGATGCATGTGTCCTTGACGGTATTAGTAAAAGTGACCTTTACGTGACAAAGTCCCGTTTTTACATTGAGGATAGCCTCCATCGTGTTGTGTGGCATTACCAACATGTTAAATGGGATAGATTTCGAACAGATCTAGCAACACAAAACTGGGCATCCATGCGGCCCATCATCAGCAGCAGAATTGTGCCCTTGTGACCTGGGATTAACCCTGGTTCAATGAAAAGTGCAGGAAGGTCTGCCTTAAAGAGCAGACATATCTAAAATTGAGGTTCCAATCTGGTGGAGCTACATCATAGGACCATTTGCATACCAAACAGTGAAAGCAACTCATGATAGATTGAACTAAGCGATCGCACAACAACTGGATCAGATCTAAGATCTGCAGTCCTGCCGCACCCATTCGTGAATGATGGTGGATAATTAAACAACTAACTGGAGGTGAACGCTCCACAAATATCCCCATTCTCAATGGTGGGGGAGCCCAGAACATCCTTGCAAAAGACAATGCTGAAACATTCTGACTCAACCAGAAAAGAGCACCTCTGACACTGCAGCACTTCTTGAGTACAAAGAACAACCAAAAACAAAGAACATTACAGCACAGGAACAGACCCTTCGGCCCACCAAGCCTGCGCCGATCCAGATTCCTTATTTAGACCTACTACTTATTTACTCAAACGTATTCCCCCCTTCCCTGCCCGTTCATGTGTCGATCAAGATACATCTCAAATGTTACTATTATTATGCCTGCCTCCACCACCTCCACTGGCAACGTGTTCCAGGCACCCACCACTCTGTGTGTGAAAACTTTCCCTGCACATCTCCCCTAAACCTTTCCCCATTAACCTTGAACCTGTACCCCCTTGTAATCGAGTCTTCCACCCTGGTAAAAAGCTTCTGACTATTCATCCTGCTACACCTCTCTTAATTTTGTAGACCTCAATCAGGTTTCTCCTCAGCCTCCATTTTTCCAATGAAAATAATATGAGTTTATTCAACCTCTCCTCTTGGCTAACACCCTCCAGACTGGGCAACAGCCTAGTAAACCTTCTTTGCACTCTCTCCAAAGCATCTTCTTTCTTCTGATAGTGTGGTGACCAGAAATGTATGCCATATTCCAAATGTGGCCTAACTAAAGTTTCATACAACTGTAACATCACCTGCCAACTCTTGTACCCAATGACCCGGCCGATGAAGGCAAGCATGCCGTATGCTTTCTTGATCACCTTATCCACCTATATTGCCATTTTCATGGAACTACGGACCTGAATGCCCAGATTCCTCTGTATGACAATGCTCCTAAGGGTTCTGCCATTTACTGTATAGCTCACACCTGAATTTGATCTTCCACAATACATCGCCTCACATTTGTCCTGATTGAACTCCATATACCATTTATCTGCCCAACTCTCCAATCCAGCTACATTCTTCTGTAATCTCTGACAGTCCCTTTCACTATCTGCAAATCCACCTATCTTTGTGTCATCTGCAGACTGGCTAATCAGACTATCTACATTTTCCTCCAGATCATTTATATATATTACAAACAACAGTGTCCCAGCACTGACCCCTGTGAAACACCACTAGTTACAGATCTCCATTCCGAAAAACTTAATTCCACTGTTATTCTCTGTTTCCTGTTGCCAAGCCAGTTCTTTATCCATCTAGCTAGCACAACCCGAATCCCATATGACTTTACCTTTTGCACAAATCTACCTTGAGGGACCTTGTCAAACGCCTTACTAAAGTCCATGTAGATGACATTCACAGCCTTTCCCTCATCAATTAATTTTGTCACTCCTGGGCAGCACAGTGGTGCAGTGGTTAGCACAGCCGTCTCACGGCGCCGATGTCCCAGGTTCGATCCTGGCTCTGGGTCACTGTGGAGTTTGCACGTTCTCCCCGTGTTTGCGTATGTTTCGCCACCACAACCCAAAGGTGTGCCGGGTAGGTAGATTGGCCACGCTAAATTGCCCCTTAATTGGAAAAAATGAATTGGACACTCTAAATTTATAAAAAATAAATAAATAGAAACATTTTTGTCACCTCCTCAAAAAACTCTATTTGATTCATCACCTTCCCATCTGATTAGAAGTATATAATAATAATGATAATAATAATCTTTACTGTCACAAGTAGGCTTACATTACAATGACGTTACTGTGAAAAGCCCCTAGTTGCCACATTCCGGTGCATGTTTGGGTACACAGAGGGAGAGTTCAGAATGTTTAAATTACCTAACAGCACGTCTTTCGGGACCAGTGGGAGGAAACCGGAGCACCCGGAGGAAACCCACGCAGACAAAGGGAGAACATGCAAACTCCACACAGACAGTGATCCCGCCGGGAACTGAACCTGGGACACTGGCATTGTGAAGCCACAGTGCTAACCACTGTGCTATGGTGCTGCCCTTAGCATAGAGCTCCTACAGTGCAGATGGAGTCCTTTTGGCCCATCAAGTCTGTACCGACTCTCTGAAAGGGTCTGAAAGTAGGCACCAACAATTTTCTAATTGACCTCCATAAAGCCAATTTGTCCAAAACTCTGCTGCACAATCTCGAGCCCAGACCAATTTCTGTTAGTTCAGCACTCCTGCCCTCAGCCTCCTACATTGGCAGTTAGCTGTCCAACATCACAAATTTATTAGGCTAGATTCTCTGGCCAGGATTCTCCGAGCCTCCGCGTGAAATCTCGCTCGGCGCGGGTGTGGAGAATGGGGCCTCAGACCCACGATCAGGTCCGCGCTGGGACACGATTCTCCGCCAACCGGAGAATCGGCGCCAGCCACACATGCACGGTTAATGCAAGGCCGGTCAGGGGCTGTGAAAGAGATCCCCGCAGTGATTCTCCGCTGTCGGCTGGCCGAGTTTCCGCCGGTGAAGTTCTAACATGGTTCCACCCAGCGGGAGCTTGGCCGCGGTGGCCATCCTGGTGGGGGGGATCAGACTCTGGGGGGCGCCTCCACGACGGCCAGGCCCGCGATCAGAGGCTATCCAATCGGCGGGCGCGCGCAATCCTGGGGGCCCTACCTTCTTCCGCGCCGGCCCGTTGTGTGGCTACACCATGTTGTGTGTGCCTGGCGTGGAAACCCGCAGCCAGCAGTGCAGGGCCGTGTATCAGCACTGGAGCTGCGTGGAGCACTCCGACACCGTGCTGGCCCCCTGTGGAGTTCAGAATCGCTGGGCCAAGACTCCAGTGTTTACGCCGGCATCAACACATAGCCGCATTTTTGCAGAACCCCGGCCACTGTTTTTGGGACTAGTCCCCACGCCATTGTAAAAACTATGGCCTTTCATGACAGACAAACTAGCGTAAAAGGGCCACATATTCATAGCCCTGCAGGGGCTAGCAGTGACCCATCAGGAAGCTCGCAACTTTTGCTGTAGATACGGGCTCCCGCACTTCCGGGTCAGAGGGCGCGCATGCGCATGGCGGCAACCTCCAGCGGCCGGCGGTGTTCCATGGCGGACTCCGAACGCGAAGCTGGACGTTACAAAAAGTGCCCCTGATCAGCCACGTGCCCGACCCCAAGCACCCACCCAAAATTAGGCCGGTGCAATATAAGATCCCCACCCCTTCCTCCGATCGGCCCCAGCCGTGGCGGTCACGGACTGAGTCTGTAGCTGCCAGGCTAGTATCCCGACTGGCAGGACCATGTTAGATCCACACCATCGGGACTTCAGCTGGCCGGGGGCGGAGAATGGCGGTGTGGGCCTCCAGCAATGGCCGAAGGTAGGGGATATGCGGCGCGGCGTACTCGGATTCGGGGCCCGGAGAATCGGGGAACCTACGCTGGTCCCGATTCCATATGGGGAAATGGATTTTCAGCCCTGGCACAGGCCACGATTTCAGCGTCGGGGTGTGGAGAATCCAGCCCATTATTCTTAACTTTGAATCCCTCCATGTCCTGGCCCCTTTAATCACTGACACTCCATTATTGTTACACCTCTCTGAAATGTCTGTTCCTCTTCATCTGATACCTTATGCCTCTCTAGCCCTCTCTCTTTTGTATTTGTTCCTGGGCTGTCAGTGTCACTGGCTAGACCAGTATTTATTACCCATCACTAATTGTCATCGGGAAGGTGGTGGTGAGCTGCTTCCTTGAACCGTTGCAGTCCATGCGGTGCAGGTACACACACTCTGTTTCAGAATTTTGACCCAGAAACAGTGAGCGAATTATGATGTCAATCAACATCCTGGGGGTTACCATTAATCAGAAACTGAACTGGACTAGCCACATTAATCCGGTGGCTAATATGGGGCAGATCAAAGGCTAGGAATCGTGCAGTGAGTAACTCACGTCCTGATCCCCCAAAGCCTGTCCACCATCTACAAAGCACAAGTCAGGAGTGCAATGGAATACTCTCCGCTTGCCTGGATGAGTGCAGCTCAAACAACGCTCAAGAAGCCTGACAGCATCCAGGACAAAGCAGCTTGTTTGATTGCTCCTCATTCCACAGACACTCAAACCCTCCACCACCAACGAACAGTGGCAACTTTGTGTACCATCTGCACCTTCCAAACCCATGACCACTACCACAGAATCATAGAATTTACAGTGCAGAAGGAGGCTATTTGCCCATCAAGTACACACCGGCCCTGGAAAGAGCATCCTACTAAAACCCACACCTTTAACCTATCCCTGTAACCCAGTCACCTCACCTAACCATAGGACACTAGGGCAATTTGGCGTGGTCAATCCACCTAATCTGCACATCTTTGGACTGTGGGAGGAAACCAAAGCACCCGGAGGAAACCCACGCAGACATGGGATGAAAGTGTAAACTCCGCACAGGCAGTCATCCGAAGCCGGAATTGAACCCGGGTCGCTGAAGCTGTGAGGCAGCAGTGCTAACAACTGTCACCACGCCGCCCCAATTTGCACCATGGTGCGTCCTGACAGTTGGTGATGGGCTCAGTCATTGGGATCCTTCTCTCTAATTTTCTTCCTGAAACCCTTCCTCCTTCTCATCTCCCCAAAGCTCAAACTCTGATGTTACCTCTGGAAACCACATCTAATTGGTCTGCAAATTTCTACTTCATGTGGAAACCATTTGCTGCCACACCCATCGACAAATCTGTAAAAGTGCCTTCGGACAACTTGCTGTACCTTGGCTCAGTGGCTGCCTAATTGCCTCTGAATCAGAAGATTACAGATTCAAGTCCCACTTCAGAGACGCGAGTACACAATGCAAACCGATGTTGACAGTGCACCATGCCCTCAGTACTGCACCATGCGTCACACCATCTTTCGGATGAGATATTAAATCAAATCTGTTCCCATCTTTTCCAGAATTATGTGACTGTGATAAAGTTTCCTCCTCAACCTGGCTGCAGCCTTTGACTTGGGTGATCACACAATCTTCCTACCATCCTGAGGGACAAGAGCAGCAGATACCTGGGAACTCCCCACCTGTTCCCCTCCAAGTCATTCACCACCCTGACTTGGAAATACATCGCCACTCCTTCGCTGTCACTGGGACAAAATCCTGGAACTCCTTCCTTAACAGCACCATGGGTGTACCTACACCTGAAGGACTGCAGCAGTTCAAGAAGGCACCTTACCACTACCTTCTGAATGGCAACCAGGGATGGGAAATGAAAGCTGACCTAACCAGTGACAACCACATCTCGTAAAATGAATTAAAAAAAAATATCATTCCAGATCAGGATGGTATGTGGCTTCGAGGGGGTTATTGCAGATGGTGATGTTCCCATGCGTCCGCTGTCCTTACTCCTCTAGGTGGTGAAGGTCATGGGTCATGGAGGTCATATCTTCAGTTGTCCAGGTCCTATCAAAGTTTCCTCCCTCAACTCTCTGCCAGCTTTTTTTCCTTTGAGATCCTCCTTGACCCCAGTTCTTCAATAAAAGCGTGTTACCCCACCAGGCCCCTAATTTCGCTTTCCTTGGTGTGATGTATGGTTTTCCTCCTACTTCCGTGAAGACACAGATGATGTTTTCTCTACAGAGAAATACAACCTGTTGTTGAGAGATTAACACGAATGACTGAGAGTTGTAGATAGTGGTGACAGAAACAAATTGAAGACTGACTTACATCCTTGTGTAAAGATGTCTTTAATCCTCTCAACAACAGCATCCCTAAGAACTCAGTAATCACTGCTCTACAATTATTTAATATTCCCACTTTGTAAATTTGAGCAAATACTCAATGCTGCAGTGATATTAGGTGTTGCCTTGTTCCTGTAATATTAAAAGAATATCAAATGATAAATGTAAAATAATGATGAAACATTACTGAGTCTCTTCTCTCCCAGCTTTCTTCAAAATTTTCCAATGTATCTGCTTCTGTTTGTTTCTTTAAATTGTTTTTTTTTGTGTCTGTTCCATCCACTTAGCATCACATTGGTTCCAATCTCTACCTAATTGATTGTCCAGCTGAAGCAGCTAATGAGTTGATTGGCAGCTTTCTAAAAGAGCTGTGGGTTGGGAGTTGATTTTTCAGTCAGGGAAACAGATTGGGGGTGTTGTATGGACTGTGAGGGCCCAGGAGCTCTCTGGCGTGTGAGGGCCCAGGAGCTCTCTGGCGTGTGAGGGCCCAGGAGGACTGTGACAGGGAAGGGGGTTGATGACGATACAAGTCTCAATGGTTATTTGGAAACTTTGCCCGGTTTGGGTGTCAAAAAGAGAATTTTCCAGCTCCTTTCTTAGTCTGTGAAACCAGTTGAAGGTGTTGGAACAGATTGTTCCTGGCCAACAGCTGGAGTCTAGTTGATGATCCAAATGACATTTTTCTTTAAGTTACCTTAATGTTTTTTTGAATTGGGAATTCTACAAATCCCCCCCCACTAATTTCCAGATATCAGTCAGCAATTTTGGAGCGAAAGGGATTGTTGTATGAAAGTAAAACAACTGTTCAATGAAGCAGTGGATGTTGGAAGAGCCACAAATCATGGAGAAATAGTTTTGTCCTTCACTGACTGTGGGTCAATTGTGAAGCATCAGAGGGAAAATCGAGGCCAATTTCTCGTGTCCAATAAGAAATACAATTTCTTTGTTAGTTGCAACTCTAGGGTTAACATCACTGAGCTGCAGTTCCTGGGACAGGAGCTGAATTGCCTCACTCACTCCAGGATCTTGTTGTGAAGATTGGAGCCAGCAGTTAGTTTGAGTTCAAACCTATGGAATATTAGCAGATACCAAAAAATGACCCAATAAAGCACTTTAAGGGAATGTTTGGTTCATCCACTATGGATCAGACCTAAACTGAGCTTCCCTGCCAGTAAAGGGGATGTGACTGATACAAATCTGCAGAATGGAGTTTGCATGGTGTTCTCCTTGAATAACTAAAACAAAGTTGCTTTAATTGATTGGTACTTCTGTGGAATCTGTGCAGTACAAAACTGCTAACCAATGAACCCACAGCACCTGCCCAATGTGATCAATGAAAAACACAATCACTCGAGCTGTAGTTGTGATGACTACATGGACATAGTCAAGTGGAAGCTAGTTAGGAATATAGGGGTATCCTGATAGGTGGGTGGGGAAGGAGCATTTTCTAGCAGTTAAAGAATGTCTTTCTGCTCACTGGCCCAAACAGTAAATGTACAGATGCTGTTCTCTTTTACCCAAATCTTCAACAGAAGTGTGTAATGACTGTTTCAGAGACTACATTGCACTAATTGCAACTATTTAATTCTTCATTGATACTGAGATAAATAAAGGTCAGTCAACTCTGGTCATAACTGAAATACCCACTCAGCTGGAATGATTTGGTCTGGATTGGGGTTTAACTTCAATAAGTAGAATAATTTATCATCAATCAATTGACTACAAAATATGCAACCTGTGATTTAAAGCTATTATTTAAAGGAAATCCAGATCCATTGTTTCTCTTGCACACTCCAATCACCTTTTCAACTTTTGACTTTTAACTTGCAACCTAGTTGCTCATTAACACACACTGCTGTATGTCTCCTCACTATGCGACCAGGGCTCCCTTCAGCCCAGTATGCAAAGACGTTGTCTTCCATTTTTGTTGTGCTTCTGTTGAAGATTTTTGGTTTTAAACAACTAGAATCTGGTTACATGGTCACATCTGAATTACCAGTGAGAGACAGTCTGACTATCCAATTCCATACTTGGAATGATAACCCAACATCTTGCTTCTCTTTCCATCCTGTTATGTGACACATTCGAATCAATGTCCAGATGGCATGTCCCGTTTTACACTTAAAAACATAATTGCTTTTCATCTGGTGAGTGAACAATCTTGCTTATGGTTCTCCATTGCAAGTTGCGGAGTCTGTGCCTAAAATACATAATTCTTATGTAAAATCACCACTGTGACAGTGGCTAATTTACCACATGCACGCACCCACACGGTTTCTGGACTGGCCAGCATTGAGCAAATTAAGTTTCCCAATTAGCAGTTTTTTGAGACTAATATATTTCTAAGGATGTGAGGCTTGGCCACTTAATAACTTTGCCAAATGGGTTCAGTTGCTTTTAGATTTTGAACATTTTGTATGATCTGAATCACTCCTGCCATTGTCTCTGAATTATTTAATTTTGGCTTCCAGCTTGTCTTATTGTTCAATAAAATTGATTCGATTTTATACTTGTCCTTTGTCGTCCTCCTCGCTAATAGACATCTGGGTAAAACTTGTGAATAAATAATACAAGTATGAGGTTTTACAGATACAGTAGCAATAATGAGCAGCCAATTATTTAAGTTCTACACAGCCAAAAGGAAATTCCAGTAAGACTGGAACCAGTTCTGGGGGGGGGGGGGGGGGGGGGAAAGACCTGTTCCAATGTTAATACTGGTGATGGTGCTGATACATTGATGGTGTGGTGCCCAATATAATAGTCTAATTTTTCCAGTTCATCAGATGTTCTTTGTATTGCATTGCTGATGCAGACTCCAGCATCAACTTGTGTCCCTTGTCCCCCATCCTGGCATGGTCCTCGGAACAACATATTATTCCTGAACCTATGCACAATAGCATAGTGGTTAGCACAGTTGCTTCACAGCTCCGGGGTCCCAGGTTCGATTCCCGGCTGGGTCACAGCCTGTGCAGAGTCTGCATGTTCTCCCTGTGTCTATGTGGGTTTCAGCTGCGTGCTCCAGTTTCCTCCCACAGTCCAAAGTGTTGTCGGGAAAAATCCCTTGTGTCAGTGCATTCAAGAGGTCGAGTCTCAAGGCAAGGTTCAAAGCGTTTTTACTGTATTGTACAAGTTCTGAAGTCCTTCAGGGAGACCCACGCAGCCAGCTCCGAACAATGGCTTGACCACGGTGATCTCCCCGATATGCAGTATATCTGCCCCATTGTCAGGGTCTTGACTCACAGGTATCCCGATCTTGATCTTCTGGCCAAGGTGCTGTTTTAAGATGCAGCTTCGTGCTGTTGCTAGGCAGATTATAGATTCTCCATTTTGTTCGAAAAAGGTTTCTCAGCTGTGCAAAAATGGGATTCAAACGAATGCCCATCCCTTTGGCACCATTTATGATGTAATCAGTCCAATAAATGAAGATTGCTTTGATGTAAATATTAATAAGAATCCAATATAGCCTTAAAAAATGTCCTACTTCAAAAGATGTGTGGGTATAGATGAATTGCCATGGTGTCCGGAAAATGTTGGGGGTTTCGAGGATAGGGTAGATACATGAGCTTCAGTAGGGTGCTCCTTGTAAGGGCCTGTGCAGACTCGATGGGCCAAAATGGCAGCTTTCTGCACTGTAAATTCTTTGATCCTGGCATGGTCCTCATAAGATACTGGGGATCTGAGTCCCCAGGCATCTGGATACACACTTGCACGATTGAGTCAGTTGTTGAACATCTAAATTCTTCTTCCTGTTAATATAGCTCAGATGCCCTGGTACTCAACAGGTGACATGCATGCCATCGATGCCCCCTGGTCGGGGGCATCGCACAAGTCCTGCACCCCAGTCATCTTGGTTGTGGACATGGTCCAGGTCATACACGGCATCCATCATTTCCCTATGAACTGAAAATTGGAAAAGGCCACAGGCCTCTGCTTGATGGGCAGCTGGGTCTTCCGGATGTCTGCATATGTGGCCCTGCATTGGCATTGCTGCAGTTTTCAACTTCTGCCTGCCTCAGCTGCTACAATTGCAGCAAATGGAACCTCAGTGGAATTGACGCCCCTCCTGAAGGAATTGGAAAAGTGGAGAGTGACCAAACCCACCAATCCCCCTGGCCTCCTCCACCCTTGCCATGACTGTCCTGCCTTCTGAGTGCTATCCACTCAATCCCTGGCAGATGAGAACCCTCAGACTCTGCTAGTAACATTTTAGGGAGGCTCTGTTCATGCAGACACTTGGGGCTCCTTTCTGAAGTATCCTCGGCAGTATGCCTTTTGAGGAGGCATCTTAGCCTCATTAACTGTGAAAGCACTTCATGGTCCTGAACTTGTGTCTCAATTGAATTAGCCTGGGTGCGAGGCTGCTCACAGTTCGGGGGTGAAATTGAATTTGAGGATTGACACTGGCAGGGTTCTGTCCTGGTTTTGTGGGACATTAGAAGCTAGGTGCAGGAGTAGGCCATTCACCCCTTCAAGGTTGTGCCACTATTCCAGATGATCATGGCTGATCTTCAGTATACTATCCTGCTTTTCTCCATACGCCTTGATCCTTTTTTTTGCTGCACGTCCCACTTCCATTTCCCTGTTTGAATATATCCAACAAACCAGCTCCAACAGCTTTTCTGTGGTAGAGAATTCCACAAGTTCGCAACTCTGAGAGAAGTTCTTCCTCATCTCAGTCTTGAATGGCTTACCCCTTTTTTTTATCATTGTTAGCTGGGAACCCTAGTTCTGGATGTCCCCCAACATCAAACATTCTTCCAGCATCTAGCTTGTTTTCAAGTCTATGAAATTCCCCCTCATTCTTCTTAACTCCAGTGAGTACAAGCCCAGTCCATCCAATCTTTCAATCCTACCATCCTGGGAACCTTCACTGGACACCCTTGATCGCAAGAATGTCCTTCAAACCAGGATACCAACTCTACTGTGGCCTCACTGTGTAGCAGGCTCCTTCTTTTTTTTAACTCCACTCGCTGGCTTAATTTGGGTTTGGCTCTCCGTTACCCAAACCCAGGGCCGGCCCAAGGTACCGGCAACTCGGGCATTCGCCCGGGGCGCCATGTGCTAGGGGTTGCCAGAGACTCGGGTCCTGCGCATGCGCAGTTGGGCCGGTGCCAACCAGCACATGTGCGGTGGCCGCCCTCCCCCAGGGCGGCTCTGTCTGCCCCCCCCCCCCCCCCCCCCCCCGGAAGGGCGCCGAAGTTCAGCTTGCCCAGGGCACCAGCAACCCTAGGGCCGGTGTTGCACGTTTTACTTGAGTGTATTACGCGTTTATTGGAGTGTATTAACACGCCTCCGTTTAAAGGCCGTGTGCTTAACACTGCTACAGCTCTGTGTGTAATTTCAGCTCGGAGTCGCCAGGTGTCGTATATAAACACCTCCAGGTCAGGTTCAAAGTAATAAAACTATACACCGATTAGTAAGTTCCAACGATCAATATTTATTATACAAATATAATAAATACGCATGCACACGCTAAAGACTAATACCTATTTCTACTATTAAACGACTACTTATCTAAGTGGGAACCAGCAAGGTCAGGGGACAAGGCCTTTGTTCCTTTCTGGGCTGCACCTTCTGTTCGTTACTAGTTGAATACTGTATAAGTAATGCTGGGTTCACGTAGCGAGCGTCGTTTTGGGACTTACTGAACGATGGCTGGTGCTCAACGGCTGGTGATGGAAGACAGGATCAACGGCTGGAGTCAGGATACAACAGCAGATCTGGGTCGAAGTCAAAACAGCAGTCCAAGCCGGAGCACAAAACAGACAGAACCATGTGCGGGGTCTATCTTTATAGGGGCCCCCAATGTCCGTGCCTTTTCGGGCGGGCTTTACCTGCCATGCATCGATTGGATCATTTCCCAATCGATGTCTTACAAATCCCCCAATCTGAGGGTCTCTTCTTGATGGGTGGGGCGGTCTCTAGGGTCTTTTGTGATGGATACTTCTGGTGCCATTTCGTCTGGGCGTCGACTTAAAGTATCCATTCAAACTCAAATGTTGCTATTGTGTGTGCCCAGATCTGGATTGCCTCATTACTATGCAAAGCCTTTTTCTATTTACACCTTTGGTTGAGATCTTCCACCTGGCCATAAACTAGTTTTGCTACGTGCAGAATGCTAATTAGTCTTTGCAGACTGCTTGTCCTGGCTAAACTGCTTTCTCCATTTTGTTAGCCCAGTGTCCATCTTAGGTGGCTACATTCCCTCCTTGTGATCCTCACAATTAAAAATTGTGCAGGATCACCTATGCACGTTGCTTTGAGTGCTTCTGGGTGCCTTCTTTGTGTTCCCTGACCTCTCTACTTGGCGCTATGTCAAAGGGGACATGCATTACCAAAACCGGGAACCTCTACCTATCACAACTATCCTTATCTTACCTTAAACATTTTATTACAGTCTAAACCTCATCCATTCATACCACATCACATAACATTTCCTGACTCGGCAGTCGAGTCCAGGACAATATAATACATGGGTATTTTTTTTATTCACATAGTGCTTTATTCATCAAGGGGCAAGGGGGATTGATGAAACCGAAAAATAGGGGATCGAACTCCATAGACGGTTGAGGGGAGGAACGGGAGGCTCTCCTTTTCCATTTCCTCAACCTGAGGGTCTGTATGATTATGCAGAGGATTGCGATCACTAGCAGTGATTCAATCACATATGACATGACATGGAGTACCATGTCAGAAATTTTGTGCACCAGGTCTGAACTTCACTGATCAGAGCTGAGCACGGGGGAGTTGGTGTGAGGGAAACATTGACGACGGGGGTTGTGGGGGAAACGTGCCTTGCTTCCACACGTACAAATATAACATTTAACAGTAATAAGTAGGCTTCCATCATGGTCTTCTCTTCGTTCTCTTTCTCTTCCTCCTGTATGGCCGATCCTTGCTGTGAACCCTCTTTCGTCCTTTGAAAGCTATGGGATCAAGCACTGTATCTGTCAATACAGTTTAATATCCGTACTTGTTAGTGTATCTGTCCTCTAGTTGGTCTGGGACTAGCAGCGCGGGTGCTGCGCTAAGGGCTTTCTTTAACTCCTCCACAGCCTCTGTATGCTGCGGAAGCCATTCCCAGGGGGCTCCTTTCTTAAGGAGGTCTGAGAGTGGGGCGGCTTTTGTCGCGAATCCGTCGATGTGGTTCCGACAATAGCTAACCAGTCCTAAAAACGACCGGAGGGCCGAAACATTTTGGGGAAGGGGCAATTTGACAATCGAATCAATTCTTTTGAATTCGATCTCGTGTTTGCCGTGTGTGATGACTGTTCCCAAATACATCACTTTATTTTCCAAAATCTGGGCCTTTCTTGGGTTAACTTTACATCCAATTGAAGTCAACAGTTCCAGGAGTTCGGCCAGAAGCGTAATGTGCTCTGCCTTTGTGTCTGTCTGCAGTAGTAGGTCGTCTACATACTGTACCAGACATTCGGGGCGGGAAAATTTCTCTAAACCACTTGCCAGCTGTCGGTGGAAAATGGAGGGGGAATTGTGGAATCCTTGTGGAAGGCATGTCCACGTATACTGCTGTGATTTGAAGGTGAAGGCAAATTTGTACTGGCACGCTTTTGCCAATGGTATTGACCAGAATCCGTTACTGATGTCCAATACCGTGAAGTATTTGGAGTTGAGTCCCTGCTTGAGCATGGTCTCGGGACTAGTAGCTACCGTTGGGGCTACTGCGGGGGTTACTTTGTTGAGTTCCCGATAATCGATGGTCAGATGCCATGATCCATCGGGCTTCCTCACTGGCCAAATAGGGGCATTATTGGTCGAGGCTACCGTTCTGAGCACACCTTGCTCCAATAAGCTTCCTATCACCTTTTCTATTTCGACCTCGGCTTCCAGGGGAAATCTATACTGTTTCTGTGGTCGGGGGTCCTGTCCGGTAACGTGAACTGGTCCAGTCATTCTGCCACAGTCATGACGGTGACTGGCAAATGCTGTCCTGTGTTTGTTCAGTAGGGCTTTTATTTGTCTGTCGGTGTGGAGTGTAGTCAGGTCAAATGAGTACTCTCCCACTGCGCTAATCCGATTAGCGTAGTCTCCTACTGTGAGGGTGGCGGGTGCTCTGTCTGATCTAGCCATTCGCCAGACACACTGGTTCACTGGGTCGAATGACAAGCTATGAGCGTTCATAAAATCTATCCCCAGGATGTGTTCTGCTGTCCGGGGAAGATTTACTAAAACTACGGGGTGTCTTGTGGGAATGTTCCCTAGCTGGATTGCTACAGGTGCCGTAATGTGTCCCTGCTGCGAGTGTCCTGTGAACCCGCTAAGTGTAATGGTGGATGTGGTCGGCCACGTGTCTGCGTGTGCCGTGGTCGTAGAGTTAATGGTGGTGCGGGACCCTCCTGTGTCCCAAAGTAACTCTATGGGCTTCCCTTTTACTCTCGCTGTGACTACGGGTCTCCCTGATGGATCCCATAGTGTGTCACAGACCCAAGTGGGTGAGCCCAAACACCGTCAGTTCGTCTCGTCCACATTGGTGGGTCCTGACTGTACTGCTATATTGTGGATGGGTTTTGCCTTACTGCGGTTCAGAGTGCCTGTCTGCTGGCCTCTCTGAGATCGCTGGGGTGCATTGCATTCCTTTGCCCAATGCCCTAACTGTCCACAGTTATAGCATTCCTGTCCTTTCTGCTGTGGGCTGCTCTTCCCTTCATTTACCCATGCGGGTTTCTGGTGCTCTCTCACTGCCTGAATATCTGCTGCAGCCTGAGCCTCTTCTAGGGATTTAACCTTACTCTTTCCCTGAATTGATTGCTCCCAAGCACGGGACAACCTTTTCAGGACCCATTTCTCATTATGGGCCTCCTCTGAGGGGTCATAACTGTTGCAAGCGCTCTGTCCTGCCTCTGTCGCGTGTGAGATTATGGTGCGCGTCCATTTGACCATCGCGCTCTGTCCTGCCTCTGTCGCGTGTGAGATTATGGTGCGCGTCCATTTGACCATATTTTCCCGGTTCAAATGCGCTCTATTTAAATCGCCGAAAACTGCGTTGAAATGAATCCACAGCTTTCCTGCGAATGCTGTGGGGTGTTCGGATCTTTTCTGCCGGCACTTATTAAGTCCTTCTACGGGGTCACCTCGATTATACCCTATGGCATCTAAAATGGAGGTGTGCATCTCCTCTAGGGTGCCTCCGGCAACGTTCTGTGGGTCGGGGAGGGCTGCTACTACTGACTGGTCTAAGCTCAGAACTGAGCTTAACCTGCTCTCTCTCATCCAGGCCGTACATGGTCGCCTGCTGTTTCACTTTAGAAAAGAACTGGTGGGGGTCTGCGGTGGGGAGGAATGGAGTGATCTTCTCACATGCGTCCCTGAGCTGGGTTACAGTTAAGGGGGTGGTGTAGGTTATATCTGGTGCGCCTTCTGTTGTAGCTTTTCTCTGCGTGGTTACGGGATTCATGGGTGCGGTTATGATCTGATCTGTGGGGGGTGGGGGTGCTTGCCTTTTCTGCTGCGCTGCTGGCGCACATGTTCCCTGAACATAACGCTGCGCTGTCTCACTTAATTCTTGCCAATCTGGGGCATTTTCTCCATCTAACTGGGTTCCAAAGGTGCTTTGAAACCCATTTTGCACCGAAAGCAGCGATTGCAGCTCTGCAATCTGCTTCCTGCATTTCGCGTGATCTACTGTACTTTGCCTTTGTTCGGTAGTTGCAGCATGGAGTGCTCTCAAAGCTGCTTTAAGGTCAGAGCATTGCCTCTGCAAAGCCTCTACCTGCTTGTCAGATTCTTCTCTTATCAGGACGGCACGTTGCACGTCCTGATAAGCCTTTTTGTACTGGGTCTGGGAACTGCTGAGATGGGCTAGACAAGACTGATGTGCCCTCTTGGCATCATCCACCTCTCTACCTTTCTCTGCCAACTTCCCTCTTAGATCCATATTTTCCTTTTCAATGTCCCTGACATCGACCTTACTCATTCGGTTCCTTTCTTCTAATTCTGCCCGGAGCGTCCTGACGACCTCCTCTGTGCCTCGCAATTGTGCCAAACAGGACACAATCGCCATCGGCTTACGTGCTTTACTAAGGTTCTTTTTGTGAATCTGAGAGAGGTTCTCCCACCAAGTATGTCCTATACTTCCGGGACCTGTCTCCTCATTTGAACAAAACTCTTTCCAAAGGGGCCATCCCTTTCCTTGCAGATACTTGCGGAGTTCCAGCTCCCACGTGGGACACTGACCTACTCTGCTACTGCTGCTGGTCGCTGCGACCACAAACCTTTCTGGATCCATCAGACGTTCCATTGCCTGCATGGCCATTTCCTCTGACTCTCTTTTAGTTAATTTGGAACAGGGGGTTGCTGGGGTTGTGTTTCAAGAAACGGGTACGGCTTACGCTATGTTCCGTTCACAAAACTACCGAAAGTTTGTCGCAACAAAAAAAATGCTTTCAGTTTTACCTTACAGCCCTGTTAGTACGCATGCACTAAACACACTTCCGAATTACGCTTATTAGTTTGAACACCTTGAATACTTGTGATCTCTTTCTTTCTCTGTAATTTGGAGTTCTAATTCAAATTTCAGGGTCCTGGACGGTGTGGGGTTTCCACTTACAACCGTGTCCCGTCAGGATGTAGCCACTAAATGTTGCACGTTTTGCTATGAGTGTAAAACGCGTTTATTGGGGTGTATTAACTTCCAAGTGCTTAACACCACTAGGCTCTGTTCTATGTATTTATTCAGCTCAGGAGTCGCCAGGTGCCGTATAGACACCGTCACGAGTATTCCAAGGTCAAGTTCAAAGTAATAAAGACGATACACCGATTAGTAAGGTCCAAACGATAATATTTATTATACAGTTATAATAAATACTCATGCACACACTAAGAGACTAAGCTATGACTAAACTAAAGTAATCAGAATACTTATCTAACAGGAACAGGCAAGGTCAGGGAGTGAGGCCTTCGTCCCGGTCTTGGGCTGCAACCTTCAGCAAGCGTTCTGGTCACTGGGGTTTTAGCGGGCTTAGTTCGCGTAGCGAGCGTCGTACTGGCACTTACGGTTCGGCGGCTGGTGCTCAACGGCTGGAGTCAGGGTACAGCTTCAAGGTCTTGGTCAGGGCCGGAGCACGGAAACAACAGACCTGACAACACGAGGTCCCTGTCTTTTATAGGGATCCCAATGTCCTTCCCTCTTCTTGGGCGGGCTTTAACCTTTGGTTATCTATTGGGTCAATTCCTCATCGATACTGTTTGAATTCCCCAATGCGAGGGGGTCTCCGTGATGGGGGGGGCGTTTCTTATGCCCTTTTGTTTGGAGGTTTCTGGTGCCTCGATGTCTGGGCCTTGGTTCAAATGTGTCCATTCAGAATCAAATGTTTCTATTGTGTGGGTGTTCAGGTCTGATTGCCTCATTAGTATGCAAAGCGTTTTGCCATTTGCACCTAACTAAGGTCTTCTCACCTGAGCCCAAACTGGTTTCTGCTACTTGCAGAATGCAAAATGCTCTCTTTGCAGACTGCTGTTTTGGCTAAACTGCCTTTTCCCTGCAGTCTTAGCGCTTGGCTTACTTTGTAGCTCAGCGTCCATTTTAGGTGGCTACACAATACACAGCTTAATATCCGTACTTGTTAGTGTATCTGTCCTCTAATTCCAATTGACCCATTAAAATGACTGGCCAAGTCACACCCTGTGACTCCCCTCATTTTTTTTTTCAAAAGCAAATTTAATGAACAGAATACACCTAACAACTCTCCTCCTGCGAGCCGTCTCGCAGGCTTTGCTCATTTACCATCCGAATGTTCCTGGATGTAAATAGCATGTGGGATGGTGGCCTAAGGGCTACCTAACGAAAAATGAAAACAAATTTGAAAGAAAAGGTCGAATGGGTTGCGTATGGGCCGCTACGGGTACGATTTGAATGGGCTCCCCGGGTAGGGCGTGCTGTGCCATACCCGAGCTTGGCTGACCAAAGTGGGTTCTCAGACAGGGCGGGTCCTCAGTGCCGTTTGTCCACTGCCTGAGTAACCTGGATTAAACGGGCAAGAATGTGTTTACCGTGGATATGCAGCCTCTATTCGCCGAATAGAGGGGCACCTAAAAACAAGGGAGGAGCCAAGATGCTCTTTTGAAAATTGAGCTGGGCTTCAGACATTTCAGACGATAAGGTGAGCTGGTCACCATAGAAAGTTCTCAGAGGTTTCGGCAGACAAACTAAAGTGCGTGCGAGGTGGTCACAATCTTTTCAGCTGAAAAGAAGGTGTCCAGCCTCCAACTGAACCAATAACAATGAAACTAACAAACATAAACTGACAAACAAAAACATACGTGCAGGTTCCATCAGAAAGGACATCGCTTCCCTCAAGCGGTTCCTATTTTACATCATCTGGACACCTCACTTTTCCTCTGTCTCTGTGAACAGGGTCACAAAGGGGTTGCCGTATCAGGATTCAGACACCGTGTCGTCCTGCTCTCCCGGATCCCACACTCTTGTGTGGATCAGGCATGAAATCTTTGAATTATGTGACCGGGGGTCACTTTCGTCGTTGCGGACAAGTCGGTACGAATTGTCCCTGTGCCAGAGTGTTGGGTCTAAAAGTGAATGGGTATTGTCGGGGTCGGGTGGTGGGTCTGGGTTTTTAATGTAAGTGACTTCCATGGGGTCACTGGAGTCGGGGTCATAGTCGCTGCAGTGTGGGCTGTAGTGTGGTGTGCTGTGGCTGTCCTCGGAGTCAGTGTCTGTATCGCTGTCTCTGCTGCGGCAGCTTGTGGGCGTTTCGGGGCGTGGTCTGTCGTGGTCAGTGGGCGGAGTCGTGGGCGAGTCCGATGAAGAACTGGTCTGTGAGGGGGATGGTGGCAACGTGTCTCTAGTGGGCGGGGTGAGGTGTTCTGCTGCGTCTAGCAGGACATGGTGTGCATGGTTGGACTGTGTTCCATATGCCTTTAGCTGGTTAATATGGAACCACGCTGTCTTTCCATTGGGATATTTTATCTTATAAACTGAGGGGCTAATTTTATCCGAAATTGAATATGGGCCGGAATATTTTGGTGCCAAAAAACTGCTGGGGTTGTATACAGATAGCATTACCTGTTGCCCAACCTGGAATTCTGTGGGGTGTACGGTCTTGTTAAAGCATGCTGTGCTTTGTCTACGCCGTTTCCCTAGCTGAACTGCGGCTGCGATCTGTGCAGACCTCACAGTCTCAACCAGGTCTTTAACTGTCTTTTCATGTGTGAGGGCCGTCACTTCGGGGCTAGTCATGTCCAGTCCTAAAAGGAATTCTGTACCTTTCATAGGGCGTCCGGTCATGAGTGTGTGTGGTGTGTATCCTGTGGAAGTTGAAACTGTATTTCTGATGAACAGAGTGCGAATGGGAGCACTGAATCCCATGTCAAGTTGTTCTCTTGAACCATTTTTTTAAGTGTTGATTTTAGGGTCCAATTCATGCGCTCTACAATCCCGCTGGACTGTGGGTGATATGCAATATGAAAGTTTTGTTTGATGCCGAATATGGTCACGACGTTCTTCATGACACGCCCTGTGAAGTGAGATCCCTGGTCCGAATCAATGCTTCGGGGTAAACCCCATCTCGTGAAGATGTGGTGGGTCAGGATCTTTGCAGCTGTCTTAGCTGTATTCGTTCTAGAGGGGAATGCCTCTACCCATTTGGTAAAGGTATCGATTACCACCAGAACGTATTTATAGCCATTCCTACAAGGGGGCAATGGTCCTATAAAGTCGATCTGGAGGTTTGTCCAGGGGCCATTAACTGGTCGAGTATGCCGAAGCTGTGCCTTTTTAGAATACCTCCTCCGGGTTATTCTGGGCGCAAATAAGGCAATTCTCGATGTAGTGAGTTACATCTGTCCTTGGGTTAGGCCACCAACAGAGCTGCCTGAGGTGCCTCGTGGTAGTGTCGATTCCTTGATGTCCATGCCCGTCATGGAACAAAGCAATCATTTGATTCCTGTCCTGCTGCGGGACCACATAAAGCTGGTCCTTGATGATCACACCCTCATGTGTGGTCAGTGCGTGTCTAAATTTGTCAAACTGAGGCACAAAGTTACCTTTGAAAATCTCCGAGATCCTCATCCTGCTTCTGTGCTTCAGCTAAATCCTTGATATCGGTCTGTGAGACTTGAACTGCGCTCACGGGCGCTAGCTGGTGCGCCAGCTGGGGGTGTCCACAAGTGTCCTCGCCTGGAACCTGCTTTAGCCAGTGCGTCGGCTTTTACATTCCCAGGGGGGGGATGACCTATGGTGGCTTCTGACTTTTATAATGCCGAAGGTTCTGTCCTTCACTTTATCTAAAATGTGGCGGAGTAAAGGGGCTGATGGAAGGGGTTTCCCGTCTGCGGAGACAAAACCTCGTGTCCTCCACAGGGGTAGAAAATCTGTCAAACTATTGCAGACATATAGACTGTCCGGATATATGTCCGCCGGGCTGGGGAAAGAATCGGGGTGGTCCACTATATAAGCTATGGCCGCGAGCTCTGCTGCCTGCGCGCCTAAGTGACCTGGCAATTTTAACGCTATTTCTTCGAGAGCACGACCCTGCGCGTCCTCGACATAGATGCCGCATCCCGTGATACGCTCACCTTCTAAAACCGTGGATGAACTGTCCACGTATATCCGGAGTGGTCCACACGTGTCTGTGTGTTGGGGGCTTTGTCTTAGGTTCCCTATCTTCGTGGGGGGTGTCTTCGCTATGAAGGGTCCTGTGTTGTGTAGGGGTGCTACAATTTCACATTAGTGAGGCTGTCCTGGATATTGGAGGTTGTCGGCTAAAAATGTGTGTGTGCGGGTCCGTTTTACTGTAATGTCCCATCCTTGTAAGAGTAGTGTCCACCTAGCTGCCCTAATCTGGCTAACTGAACCGTCCTTCAGTCGACCGTCTAGGAGTAACTGTGTGGGGGTGTGCTCGGTCAAAATAGTGATGGGGTTGAGTCCGGTAATGTACGAGAAGTACTGAACTACCCAGAAAACTGCTAGGAGGTGCCTCTCGCAGGCTGAAAATCCTTGTTCCACTGGGTCTAAAAGTCGGGAGGCAGAAGCCACTGGTCTTAGCTGCTCGTGCCGTTCCTGAAGTAACACGGCCGAGAGGGTCAGATCTGTGCTCGCTACCTCTATTGCATAGGGGGAAAGGTGGTCTGGGACTTGTAGCGCGGGTGCTGCGCTAAGGGCTTTCTTTAACTCCTCCACAGCCTCTGTATGCTGCGGAAGCCATTCCCAGGGGGCTCCTTTCTTAAGGAGGTCTGAGAGTGGGGCTGCCTTTGTCGCGAATCCGTCTATGTGGTTCCGACAATAACCAACCAGTCCTAAGAACGACCGGAGGGCTGAAACATTCTGGGGAAGGGGCAATTTGACAATCGAATCAGTTCTTTTGAATTCGATCTCGCGTTTGCCGTGTGTGATGACTGTACCCAAATACATCACTTTGTTTTCCAAAATCTGGGCCTTTCTTGGGTTAACTCTACAGCCAATTGAGGTTAAAAGTTCCAGGAGCTCGGCCAGAAGCGTAATGTGCTCTGCCTTTGTGTCTGTCTGCAGTAGTAGGTCGTCTACATACTGTACCAGACATTCGGGGCGGGAAAATTTCTCTAGACCATTCGCCAGCTGTCGGTGGAAAATGGAGGGGGAATTGTGGAATCCTTGTGGAAGGCATGTCCACGTATACTGCTGTGTTTTGAAGGTGAAGGCAAATTTGTACTGGCACGCCTTTGCCAATAGGATTGACCAGAAGCCATTGCTAATGTCCAATACCGTGAAAAATTTGGAGTTGAGTCCCTGTTTGAGCATGGTCTCGGGACTTGTTGCTACCGTGGGGGCTACTGCTGGGGTTACTTTATTGAGCTCCCGATAATCGATGGTCAGACGCCATGATCCGTCGGGCTTTCTCACTGGCCAAATAGGGGCATTATTGGTCGAGGCTACTGTTCTAAGCACACCTTGCTCCAATAAGCTACCTATCACTTTCTCTATTTCACCCTCTGCTTCTAGGGGAAATCTATATTGTTTCTGTGGTCGGGGGTCAGGTCCGGTAACGTGAATTTGTCCAGTCATTCTGCCACAGTCGTGCCGGTGACTGGCAAATGCTGTCCTGTGTTTGTGTAATACTGCCTTTATTTGTCTGTCCGTGTTTAGTGTAGTGAAGTCAAATGAGTAGTCTCCTACTGCGCTAATCCTATTAGCGTAGTCTCCTACTGTGAGGGTAGCGGGTGCTCTGTCCGATCTTGCCATTCGCCAGACACACTGGTTCACTGGGTCGAACGACAGGCTATGTGCATTCATGAAATCTATCCCTAGGATGTGTTCTGCTGTCCGGGGAAGATTTACTAATACTACTGGGTGTCTGGTGGAAATGTTCCCTAGCTGGATTGCTACGGGTGCTGTAATGTGTCCCTGCTGCGAGTGTCCTGTGAAACCGCTAAGTGTGATGGTGGATGTGGTCGGCCACGTGTCTGCCTGTGCCGTGGTGGTGGAATTAATCGTGGTGCGGGAACCTCCTGTGTCCCAAAGTAACTCTATGGGCTTCCCTCTAACCTTCGCTGTGACTACCGGTCTTCCGGATTGATCCCAAAGAGTGTCACAGACCCAAGTGGGGGAGCCCGAACACAGTCAGTCCGTTCCGTCCACATTGGTCTCTCCTGACTGGATCCCTATACTATGGATCGGTTTGGCTTTATTCCTGTTCAGAGTGCCTGTCTGCTGGCCTCTCTGTGATCTCCTGGGGTGCATTACATTCCTTAGCCCAATGTCCTAACTGGCCACAGTTGTAGCATTCCTGCGACTTCTGTGGAGGGCTGTTCTTTCCTTCATTTACCCACGCGGGGTTTTGGTGCGCTCTCACTGCCTGTATGTCCGCTGCAGCCTGAGCCTCTTCTGGGGATTTCACTTTGCCTCTGCCCTGAACTGATTGCTCCCAAGCGCGGGACAATCTTTTCAGGACCCACTTCTCATTATGGGCTTCCTCTGAGGGGTCATAGCTGTTGCAAGCGCTCTGTTCTGCTTCTGTTGCATGAGAAATTATGGTGCGCGTCCATTTAACCATATTTTCTCGGTTCAAATGGGCTCTATTTAAATCGCCAAATACTGCGTTAAAATGGATCCACAGCCTTCCTGCGAATGCTGTGGGGTGTTCGGTCTTCTTCTGTCGGCACTTATTAAGTCCTTCTACTGGGTCACCTCGATTATATCCTATGGCATCTAAAATGGAGGTGTGCATTTCCTCTAGGGTGCCTCCGCCAACGTTCTGTGGGTCGGGGAGGGCTGCTACAACCGATTGGTCTAAACTCAGAACTGTGAGTTTAACCTGCTCTCTTTCGTCCAGGCCGAACATGGTTGCCTGTTGCTTTACCTTTGCGAAAAACTGGTGGGGGTCTGCGGTGGGGAGAAACGGAGTGATCTTTTCACACGCGTCCCTGAGTTGGGTTACAGTTAAGGGGGTGGTGTAAGTAATATCGGGTGCGCCTTCTGTGGTCGCTTTCCTCTGGGTGGTGACTGGATTCATTGGGGTGGTAACTATCTGATCTGTGGGGGGTTGGGGTGCTTGTCTTTTCTGCTGCGCTGCTGGCGCACATGTTCCCTGAACATAACGCTGTGCTGTCTCACTTAACTCTTTCCAGTCTGGGGCATTCTCCTCATCTAACTGCGTTCCAAAGGTGCTTTGAAACCCATTTTGCACTGAAAGCAGTGATTGCAGCTCTGCAATCTGCTTCCTGCATTTCGCATGGTCTACAGTACTCTGTCTTTGTTCTGTGGTGGCAGCATGGAGTGCTCTCAAAGCTGCTTTAAGGTCAGAGCATTGCCTCTGCAAAGCCTCTACCTGCTTCTCTGATTCTTCTCTTATCAGGACGGCACGTTGCACGTCCTGTAGGCCTTTTCGTACTGGGTCTGGGAACTGCTGAGATGGGCTAGACAAGACTGATGTGCCCTCTTGGCATCATCCACCTCTCTACCTTTCTCTGCCAACTTCCCTCTTAGATCCATATTTTCCTTTTCAATGTCCCTGACATCGACCTTACTCATTCGGTTCCTTTCTTCTAATTCTGCCCGGAGCGTCCTGACGACCTCCTCTGTGCCTCGCAATTGTGCCAAACAGGACACAATCGCCATCGGCTTGCGTGCTTTACTAAGGGTCGACTTATGAATCTGAGAGAGGTTCTCCCACCAAGTATGCCCTATACTCCCGGGACCTGTCTCCTCATTCAAACAGAATTCTTTCCAAAGGGGCCATCCCTTTCCTTGCAGAGACTTGCGGAGTTCCAGCTCCCACACGGGACACTGACCTACTCGGCTACTGCTGGTCGCTGCGACCACAAACCGTTCTGGGTTCATGAGGCGTTCCATTGCCTGCATGGCCATTTTCTCTGACTCACTTAATTTGGAACAGGGGGTGTTGAGGTTATGTCTCACGAAACGGGTAAGGCTTACGCTATGTTCCGTTCACAAAACTACCGAACGTTTGTCGCAACAAAAATGCTTTCAGGTTTTCCTTGCAACCCTGTTGGTACGCATGCACTAAACACACTTCCGAATTACGTTTATTCCTTTGAACACCTTGAATACTTGTGATTTCTTTCCTTTATCTTTACCAGATTTCTAATTCAAATTTCAGGGTCCTCGACGGAGTGGGGGTACCACTTATAACAGTGTCCCGTCAGGATGTCGCCACTAAATGTTGCACGTTTTACTTGAGTGTAATACGCGTTTATTGGAGTGTATTAACATGCCTCCGTTTAAAGGCCGTGTGCTTAACACTGCTACGCTGTGTATGTGTATTTTCACCTCGGGAGTCGCCAGGTGTCGTATATAAACACCTCACAAATATTCCAAGGTCAGGTTCAAAGTAATAAAACTATACACCGATTAGTAAGTTCCAACGATCAATATTTATTATACAAATATAATAAATACGCATGCACACGCTAAAGACTAATACCTATTTCTACTATTAAACGACTAAATACTTATCTAAGTGGGAACCAGCAAGGTCAGGGGACAAGGCCTTTGGTCCTTTATGGGCTGCACCTTCTGTTCGTTATTAGAAGAGTACTGTATAAGTTCACGTAGCGAGCGTCGTTTTGGGACTTACTGAACGATGGCTGGTGCTCAACGGCTGGTGATGGAAGACAGGATCAACAGTCGGAGTCAGGATACAACAGCAGATCTGGGTCGAAGTCAAAACAGCAGTCCAAGCCGGAGCACAAAAACAGCTCAAGCCGGAGCACAAACAGACAGGACCATGTGTGGGGGTCTATCTTTATAGTGGTCCCCAATGTCCGTGCCTTTTCGGGGCGAGCTTTACCTTCCATGCATTGATTGGATCAATTCCCAATCGATGTCTCACTAATCCCCCAATCTGAGGGTCCCTTCTCGATGTGTGGGGCGGTCTCTAGGGTCTTTTGAGATGGATACTTCTGGTGCCGTTTTGTCTGGGCCGTCACTTAAAGTATCTATTCAAAACCAAATGTTGCTATTGTGTGTGCCCAGATCTGGATTGCCTCATTAATATGCAAAGCGTTTTGCTATTAACACCTTTGGTTGAGATCTTCCACCTGGCCAGAAACTAGTTTTGCTGCGTGCAAAATGCTAATCAGTCTTTGCAGACTGCTTGTCTTGGCTAAACTGCTTTCTCCCTGCAGTCTTAGCAGTTCTCCATTTTGTTAGCCCAGTGTCCATCTTAGGTGGCTACATAAGAAGGAACAGGCAAGGTCAGGGAACAAGGCCTTTGTTTCGTTCTGGTTTGCAACTTCTTGTTACTACTGGTCGGCACGGGTATAAGTAATGCCTGGGTCAAGGTAGCGATCGTCGTTTGGCACTTACTTATCGATGGCTGCTGCTCGGCGGCTGGTGTAAAAGACAGGATTCTGGAGGCTGGAGTCGGAGGCCGGAGACAGGAGACCGAACCATGTGGGGCACCTTCTTTTATAGGTCCCAGGAGGTCCGTGCCCCTTGGGGCAGGCTTCCTCACCTGCTGGGGATCGATTAGGCCTTTCCCTAATCGATATGATTTGAACCCCCCCCCCCCCCCCCCCCATCCTAGGGTCGTTCCTTGATAACTGGGGCAGTTCTTAGGACTCATTGTCCTGGTTTCGCTGGCTCCATCATGTCTGCTTCTCTATTGAAAGTATCGATGGATACTTGAGTGTATCTATTGTGCCCGGGACTGTCCCGGTATAACCTCATTAATATGTGAACTGTTTTCCCATTAACAGCGCTGCCTGAACTCTGCAGCTGTCGGGAAACCGGTTTTTGCAAGTGTCTCAATGCTGAAAGCTTCTGCAAGCTGTTTGCTTTTGACCATGTCCGTTTTTCCCTGTATTCTTTGCAGTCTTCCATTTTGTGTTACTGGTGTCCATCCTAGATGGCTACAGGAAATGGCCAACTTCGGTGGCTACAGGATCTTTCTTAGACCTTGCGTTTGTTCAATGTGACTTATTGAGCCAAAGGGTTAGCTAATGTTTTCTCAAGTGTCCAGTGACTACTTTTTAAACAAAAAAAACTTTTCTGCTGTAGTGGTTTTATTCCACTTGGGCTTTTCTGTGTAGTAAAAGTGTCTTTATTCTAATTTGAATACTGCACACAATGGGATATCCATCACCATCCCCCACTTGAGACCAAAATTATTTTGAATTACTGAGTTCAGTCCATCCTCCTGCCTACACTAACATTGACTTCCTCCTCCTGTACCAAAGGAGAGCATTAGTCAGAAGGAATAGTATGTTGTGCATTTATTTGGCAAACTAGCTTTTAATCCATTCTCAGTTTCATTTTATATTGGGAGATAATCGTTTTCACATTCATTGACGATTCCATGGATTCGATTCTTCAAATATTGATCTACAAGGCAAATGTTTTGTAACATTTGCTTTTGTGCCCACTTGAGAATTTCGTTTGTGGTGTTCTAATCCATGCATTCTTTGCTCTGTCCCTCACTATGGTAGCAGCAGTGACTGTATTTTGCATGGGGCGTAAAGTGTAAACCTGCTTTAAGATTCCCAGTTGTTTTTCTTTGTCAGGATTTAGTTCCATCTCTTTCCTTTTTTAATTTGGATAATCTCTTTGCATTCGATTCATTATAACAATTCAGATGAAGTAATTATCTAGAGGTTAATTTATTGGGTCTTGGTTCATTTTCTTGTCAGGAGTCTGGATCCTGCTATGGGCGGGACTCTCCAAAAACCGGCACGATGGCCAGGACTTGGCACCAATAACGGCACGGATACCTCCGGAGTCGGGGCCCTTCCAAACACGCAAAGTCTCCGGGCCCGAATGGGCTGGCAGCGGCATGACGCCATTCGCCATGGCATCACCCGCCGTAGACACGCCACATCACTGACACCGCACAACGTCATAGCACAAGACACCCCACCCCAGAAGACCCGCTGAGATGGTCGCCCGCAGCACAACCCCGAGGTTCCAGGAGCGTGACATCGAGCCGGTCCTGGACACAGTAGAGGAGAGCAGGGAGGCCCTGTACCCCAGGCATAGCATCATTGTAGCTGTTCTTTTAGCTGTTCTCCGCGTCACTCTGGCCTCCGTGTAGGCGACATTAGCCACGACCGCAACGGGTAACCCCTGTCGCTCAGCTGTGGGGTGGCGTCCCTCAAACATGACGGGGATGTAATACAACACATACGAGTCGTGAACACTGCCCGGGTACCGGGCGCAGACATGCAGGATCATGTCCACCTGTATGTTCATTCCAATATGTGCCCTTCCTATTGGTGAACACAACCCTGTTATCTGCAGGTGGCCGCACGGCGACGTGCATCCCATCGATCGCCCCCTGGACCATGGGAAACCCGGCCTTGGCAGAGAAGCACACGGCCCGGGCATCCTGGCTCGCCCTGTCCATAGGGAACCGGATGTAGCGGTCTGCAATGGCATAAAGGCCATCTGTCACTGCCCGGGTACAGAATGTCTGCGAGATGCCAGACCGGTCCCCACTCGTGCCTGAAATGACCCCATGGCATAAGTTCAGGATCACCATAACCTTGACGGACCCTGGGAGCGGATGTCCTCCCACAGTGCCAGGAGTGCCAGCAGGTGGCAGAAGTGTGCAACAGTTTCACGGCTCATCCGGAGTCTCCTCCTGCATTCCCGGTCTGTGAGGTCCTGGTATGATGAACGGGGCCGACACACACGGGGCCTCATCCAGTGTCTCCGTCGCCATGGCGCCACGACGTCCTCCTCCCTCTCCTCGTCCTGTTGGGCGGGTGGCCCTCCTGCCTGGGCAGCTGCCGCCTGCGCCACCTCTCTGGTACCCTCGTCCTCCAGGGTAACATGTAGAATAGAGGCTGCCGCCACTGTGGTAACATCGCTGGCTGGTCAGAAAACATGTCCTGCGAAAGGGGGGGGGGTTGGGGGAAGAAACGACAACGTGTCGTCATTGCCCGTACCGGAAACGCATCTTCAGCCCAAAGCACCTCGATCACACCCCTTGTCACTGCATGGGCATCATTGTAGCTGTTCTCCACGCCACTCTGTGGCCTCTGTATAGACGTCATCAGCCACGACTGCAGCGGGTAACCCCTGTCGCCCAGCAACCAACCCCTCAGCTGGGGGTGGCGTCCCTCGAGCATGCCGGGGATGTAAGACCGCGACAACACATACAAGTTGTGAACACTGACTGGGTACCGGGCGCAGACATGAAGGATCATCATGCAGTGGTCGCAGACCACCTGTATGTTCATGCAATATGTGCCCTTCCTATTGGTCGCACAGCGACGTGCACCCTATCGATCGCCCCCTGGACCATGGGAAAACCAGCCATGGCAGAGAAGCCCACGGCCAGGGCATCCTGGCTTGTCAGGTCCACACTGAACCGGATGTAGCAGTCCGCAATGGCATATAGGGCATCTGTCACTGCCGAGGTGCACCAATGCCTGAGATGCCAGAGCAGTCCCCACTCAGTGCCTGGAATGACCCCCGTGACAAAAGTTCAGGGCCACCGTAACCTTGACGGACATGGGGAAGAGGGTGTCCTCCCACAGTGCCACGGTGTGCCAGCAGGTGGCAGATTTGTGCACCGGTTTCGCGGCTCATCCGGAGTCTCCTCCTGCATTCCCGGTCCGTGAGGTCCTGGTAAGATGAATGGGGCCGGTACACGCGTGGGGCCCCCGTCCAGTGTCTCTGTCGCCGTTCCACCACGACGTCCTCCTCCCTCTCCTCGTGCTCCTCCTCCTCTTTGTGCTCCCTCGTCGTCGTCCTCCTCGTCCTGTCGGGCGGGTGGCCCTCCAGCCTGGGTGACTGCCACCTCTGCGGCAGCCTGCTCCTCGTCCTCCAGGGCAACATGTAGAATAACAGCTGCCGCCACGGTGGTCAACATCACTGGCTGATCAGAAAACATGACTGCCTGCAGGGGGGGAAACAACAACGTGTTATCATTGCCTGTATCTCTTCCACCCCCCCCCCCCCCCCCCCCCCCCCCCCAACCACCCCCGGCAGCCAGGTACCATGGGCTGCATGGACAGGACTGTTGGAGGATGGCACCTGGCTAGGCGGACAACCTCCCCCCCCCCCCCCCCCCCCCCTACCAGGCTCAATCTCCTGTATTCACATCAACAGTCTAGGTTTGTAGTTGGCTCTATTTTTTTATATTCTTTGATGTCAGAGTTGGAAAATGTTAGGCCTCTGAATCTCTAGTATTCAAATAATTGGAATACCGAGGTAGAACAGGTTTGTGGTGTACTCCTTCCTTCTGGTGCATACAGTGTCATTTTGAAAGGGGGAGGAGGACAGAATGCAATTGCTTTATGCACTGGAAAACCAGTGTCATGAGTCTCATCTTGAATATATTGGGTTAATTCTGGAGTGATATTCTTGAGCATCTGCTCATCAAAGTTCTCTGAGGGATTTCCCTTGGGAGCTTTGCTCAGTATTCAGCCTTTAACCAAGCTCCAGTCTTTCCTGGTTGTACATTGGTGGTCACCAGTACCATTCCCTAGAGGTTAGCCAGATGTGGTATTCAGGGGAATCCCAGGATTCACTTCCTTTTTCTTGGGAAATGGAAGAAAAATGGAAATCGCTACCAGAGAATTCTATATCCCATTTATCATCTTTAAATTCCATCTCCAGCATGGCTTTATTTAATTTCTGGCCATTCTGGGTGACAAATTAAACATTTGGTCTTCCCAAGAGGGATACAGTATTGTTACACAACAGCAAGAAAGTGAGTTTCTTGATCATCACTTACTATTATTTTCATGTTTGTTTGTACCCTGAAGCTTGAATGGTACGTACATCAAAGTAACTTGATGATGTAGTTCAGTCAAAGCGTTGTATCAGTTCTTCCTCCATGCCAGAGGACTAGTTTTTCCTTACAATTGTCCCAAAATAATAAATATAATTCAATGATTTTGTTCATAAATCCCACATTAGTGATATTGGTAATTAATTATTTCAATCCCTGGAGAGTGCTGAGATTTCTGGGTTTCCTTTAATTAAACAAACCCTCGGGCTAATAACGGTTTCTGATTCCTCATTGTTAATGGGAATAGATTGTCAGTTTAAGTACTGGGTTCTCAACAGCTGTTGGATGATTGAACGAATGGAGTTCCAATTTGGAGTTCTGATTTGCTTCCGAACACTTCACTTTATCTGTCGATGTTTCTGAGCAAAATCTTGCAAAAAGTAAGCCTGGTCGATACAGGAACAAAGCATTCACATCTTTCCATTGAGATTGGGACTCTGAAGATAACACCATCAATTGTGCTATCAACACTCCAGATATAGCTATCATCTTGGTAAGGATGGATTAAGAATGGATCTCGTTTCTATCTCGGGGTAATGTCAGTTTATAAGTAAGAGGATTTTATAATCTTCAGTTTCCATGAAACAATCGAGGGTCAAATCGATTCCCCGTCTTTATCAGTTTCAGAGTTAGAATGGGTTAGAGTTGGGTTTCTGAGATGTGAGCGAATCAAAATTGATGTTTGCTTCAACACCTGCGTCAAATCCCCCTCCATGAAGGTCGGGAATTGCAACAGAGAAATCTGAAGGTACCTTGGATGATTTTGTCAATCCTGCTGAGACGTCTGACTGTTATGAAATAATCCGCTAGGCTGTGAACCAAAACCAATACTGGTGGAGAAGATGGAACTGGCAGCAGCAGGCTCATTTCTCACATCCAACCTCCACACAAGTGGTGGTCTAAGAGGATGGTCCTAGTATGATACAATTTTTATCATTACAAAGACATGGAGTGATGACAATAAAAGATGACTATAATTGGCAAGACTGGGGCCACCCCAGGTGGTCACCAAGAAGTATAGCTACACTGACTCGGATCACATAGAAGGTAATTAGAGTCCTGGCATAACATGGTAGTATACTGCCGATAACTTGGTCGATGTACTTCAAAAAGAGTGCCATTTCTCCTCGTAGTTGTCGTAGGGGCCTCACGGTAGCATGGTGGTTAGCATCAATGCTTCACAGCTCCAGGGTCCCAGGTTCGATTCCCGGCTGGGTCACTGTCTGTGTGGAGTCTGCACGTCCTCCCTGTGTGTGCGTGGGTTTCCTCCGGGTGCTCCGGTTTCCTCCCACAGTCCAAAGATGTGCGGGTTAGGTGGATTGGCCATGCTAAATTGCCCGTAGTGTAAGGTTAATGGGGGGATTGTTGGGTTACGGGTATACAGGTTACGTGGGTTTAAGTAGGGTGATCATTGCTCGGCACAACATCGAGGGCCGAAGGGCCTGTTCTGTGCTGTACTGTTCTATGTTCTAAAAGTAGGATGTAAGAGACTTTGTTGATTACAACTGGGGATGCCACTTGGGGACAAGTGCCACTGAGTGCAAAGAGTTTCTCCTTTGTGAAGGTGAGGCGATGGTGTAGCAGTATGGTCACTAGACTAATAATCCAGCGACCCAGAGTGCTCTGGTCCCAGATTCAACAGTCTAATGATCATGAAACCATTGTCAATTTTGTCATTAAAACCCTGGTTCACTAATGTCCTTTAGGGAAGGAAATCTGCCATTCTTGCCTGGTCTGGCCCACGTGATTATTGTGTCTCCGCCTCTCAAGGGTGATTAGGGATGGGCATTGATCAGTTCCCTTGCCAGTTCATCTTCTCCACCAGTATTGTTTTTGGTTCACAGCCTAGCGAATTATCAATAAGCAATTGCATGTGCTTGGCCCAAACCTCAAGGTGGACTCTGAACACTTTTGACATGGTGAGGATTTATCCACTGAAATAGGAAATAAGTAAACCAATTGTGCTTCCAATAGGCAGTGTGTGATGTAGAATATTGATAAAGAATCCGAAGAAGCTTGAAATATAGGGAATTACATCCCTAATAGTGTGTAATTCTTTGAAATATGGAACCCATTGCGGGGAAAAATATCTTGAGCAGAAAAACCAAGGGTGTGTATCCAATGGGGCATGAACAGGAAGATCTGAACTTGTGATAATAAATGTTTGGCATGCCTAATGTGCTCAGTTACTTCATAGTTAGTGACCATAAGGTGAGTATGATGCATATGTACTAGGAGAGCGGTCAATTTGAAAATCCTAATGGTGGATAAGAAGTGAGTTTTCTTTGCCTGGGGATATGGAGGCTGCAGCCCCTTGTCAAGTTAACTTGCTCCAGGAAAGTAACAGTGGTCACAATACTCCAGAAGTGAGTGTCAATACTGATACTGATGCTACTGATACTGATCCATTGCCAATACTGATACTGATACTGATCCATTGCCAATGCTGATACTGATACTGATCCATTGCCCAAAATGTAAGATTGGGGGAGCAATCACTGAACAAGATGCACTTGTGCAATCAGTGTTGCATTCCTGCAATGTTTTTGCCAATCCAAGCATAGTTGTAGGGATGTCCCTATAGACATGTTAGCAGAAAGTATTCTAATGGCTGTGGTACAAGTCCAGTCTGACCAAGTAAAGTGTACGGAGTGTGAGCTCTTATGTGGGCTTTAAATTGTGGAAGCAATTTTTGAGTGGACCTGGTTACCAATGTCTAAAATAATATTGGCCCAGTTGTATACTTGTCAGTGACACTATTAAAGAAATTCTCCATACTCTATATTTGAACCACCACAGATTATTATCGACTGTCAAGTTTGTGTTGTTCAATTTCGCCTACTGATTAGCATGACCATAGAAGCAGATTTATGCAGAGTCTTTAACTGCTGAATAGTAGAGATATTTAAACATGGTGGAAACAAGTTTTTCTAGAATATTTGGTGTTGGGTGTTTATTAATTACTTCAACCATAGTTAGCCTTAATAGATCATTATTTTCAAAGCACGTTTAATTTCAAAGCACCACAAGTGATCAGACTCTCCATTATAGTGACATGTGTTTTGCACATTGAAAATGGTCTCACTTAACCACTGGGAGAAAGTTCCTAAGGCTTGTACTGAAAGAGGTTGCTGCGGTTAAATTGTAAGAAGTCTTACAACACCAGGTTAAAGTCCAACAGGTTTGTTTCAAACACGAGCTTTCGGAGCACGGCTCCTTCTTCAGGTGAATGGAAAGGCTTGTTCCAGAAATGTTTATATAGACACAGTCAGAGATGCCCCGGAATGCGAGCACCTGCAGGCAATCAAATCATCAAAGATGCAGAGAGAGAGGTAACTCCAGGTTAAAGAGGTGTGAATTGTCCCAAGCCAGTTCAGTCGGTAGGCCTCTGCAAGTCCAGGCTTGTTGGTGGGGGCCGAATGTAATGCGACATGAATCCCAGATCCCGGTTGAGTCCGCATTCATGCGTGCGGAACTTAGCTATAAGTTTTTGCTCAGCAATTTTGCGTTGTCGCGTCTCCTGAAGGCCTCCTTGTAGAATGCTGACCCGGAGATCAGAGGCTGAATGTCCTTGACTGCTGAAGTGTTCCCCAACTGGAAGGGAACAGTCCTGCCTGTTGATAGTCGCACGATGCCCGTTTATTCGTTGTCGCAGTGTCTGCATGGTCTCGCCAATGTACCACGCTTCGGGACATCCTTTCCTGCAGCGTATGAGGTAGACTACATTGGTCGAGTCGCACGAGTATGCGCCGCGTACCTGGTGGGTGGTGTTTCCACGTGTAATGGTGGTGTCCATGTCGATGATCTGGCATGTCTTGCAGAGATTACCCTGGCAGGGTTTTGTGGTGTTGTGGTTGCTGTTCTGAAGGCTGGGTAATTTGCTGCAAACAATGGTTTGTTTGAGGTTGCGCGGTTGTTTGAAGGCCAGTAGTGGGGGTGTGGGGATGACCTTGGCAAGATGTCCATCCTCGCTGATGATGTGTTGGAGGCTGCGAAGAAGATGTCGTAGTTTCTCCGCCCCAGGAAAGTACTGGACGACGAAGGGTACTCTGTTAGTGGTGTCCCGTGTTTGTCTTCTGAGGAGGTCGGTGCGGTTTTTTGCTGTGGCGCGGTGGAACTGTCGATCAATGAGTCGAGCGCCATATCCCGTTCGTACGAGGGCATCTTTCAGCATCTGTAGGTGTCTGTTGCGCTCCTCCTTGTCTGAGCAGATCCTGTGTATACGGAGGGCTTGTCCATAGGGGATGGCTTCTTTAATGTGTTTCGGGTGAAAGCTGGAGAAGTGGAGCATCGTGAGATTATCTGTGGGCTTGCGGTAAAGCGAGGTGCTGAGGTGACCGTCCTTGATGGAGACGAGTGTGTCCAAGAATGGAACTGAATTTGGAGAATAGTCCATGGTGAGTTTGATGGTGGGATGGAACTTATTGATGTCATCGTGTAGTCGTTTCAGTGATGTCTCGCCGTGGGTCCAAAGGAAAAAAATGTCATCGATGTATCTGGTGTATAGCATCGGTTGAAAGTCCTGTGTGGTGAGGAAGTCCTGTTCAAACTTGTGCATGAAGATGTTGGCATATTGAGGTGCAAATTTGGTCCCCATGGCTGTTCCGTGCGTCTGGATGAAGAATTTGTTGTCGAAGGTGAAGACGTTGTGGTCTAGAATGAAACGGATGAGTTGCAGAATTGCGTCTGGAGATTGGCAGTTGTCGGTGTTGAGGACTGAGGCTGTTGCAGCAATGCCGTCGTCATGGGGGATGCTGGTGTAGAGTGCCGAGACATCCATTGTGACGAGGAATGTTCCTGGTTCAACTGGTCCATGGGTGCTGAGTTTCTGTAGGAAGTCCGTCGTGTCGCGACAGAAGCTGGGTGTACCTTGTACGATGGGTTTCAAGATGCCCTCGATGTGGCCAGAGAGGTTCTCACACAGGGTCCCATTGCCTGAAACGATAGGACGGCCTGGTGTGTTGGCCTTGTGTATTTTCGGGAGGCAGTAGAGATCTCCAATGCGGGGATTACGTGGGATGAGAGCACGTAGGGTGTTCTGAAGGTCTGGATCTAAGGTCTTGATCAGTCTGCTGAGTTGGCGGATGTGTTCCTTGGTTGGATCTGCGGGTAACTGCCTGTAGTGTTCCTGGTTGTCGAGTTGTCGGTATACTTCTTTGCAGTAGTCTGTTCTGTTCAGTATGACGGTGGCCCCTCCTTTGTCTGCTGGTTTGATGACGATGTTGCGGTTGGTCTTGAGAGTGCGGATGGCGTTGCGTTGTGCTGTGCTTGGGTGACGTTTGAGGCTGCCTTGTGATTGCGAGTGATGAATCTGGCATTGACACGACTTCTGACGGCTTGAGCATACATGTCGAGTCTAGGGCAGCGGCCTTCCGGAGGGGTCCAATTTGACTCTTTCCTTTTCGGTTGCTGCACTGCAGATCTCGCGGTCTGCTGTTCCGGTTCATTGGTCGTGTCCCTGGGTTCGCTGTCGGCCTCTTGGGGTCTGTGGAAGAATTCCCGGAGCCTCATTCGCCTGATGAATTCCTCCGTATCTGCCGCGAGACTGATGGGGTCCATTTTGGTGGTGGTGCAGAAATTGAGCCCTCTGCTGAGGACTTCGATTTCGTCTGGTTGAAGGGTGTAGTCTGACAAGTTGACAATGGATTTCCCTGTATTGTTTTCGACTGTTGTACCGGGAGAAGCTTGATTGCTGCTGGTGGTGATGCCAAGTTTCTCAAGCTTCCTGTTCTTGGTGTGCATGTAGGTGGCATAGTATTGCTGTCTCATCTGTTTGGCGGTGTTCCGCAGCTGGTCTGCTGTGTCCTGAGCGCAAGTTGAGAATATGGCCTCTCTCTTGGTTTCCAGGTTGCGTCGACTGCTGTAGAGTTGGTGTACGAGGTGTTTGAGGAGTGTGACAGAGGTGCGGTGGCAGAGTCTTTCAGCGTAGTCTGTGTTGTAAGTCGACTTGAGTGGGTTTTTGATCTGTAGTCCTTTCGGGATCTTGTCTGCTTTTTTGCATCTTTGTAGAAACTGAATGTCAGTGTCTATATGCGCGATCTTCCTGGAGATCCTCTCCACTTTGAGCCGGCAGTTTGCGGTGTCAATGGTAGCCATGATGTGGAGATGCCGGCGTTGGACTGGGGTGAGCACAGTAAGAAGTCTTACAACACCAGGTTAAAGTCCAACAGGTTTGTTTCAAACACGAGCTTTCGGAGCGCAACAGACACCTACAGATGCTGAAAGATGCCCTCGTACGAACGGGATATGGCGCTCGACTCATTGATCGACAGTTCCACCGCGCCACAGCAAAAAACCGCACCGACCTCCTCAGAAGACAAACACGGGACACCACTGACAGAGTACCCTTCGTCGTCCAGTACTTTCCTGGGGCGGAGAAACTACGACATCTTCTTCGCAGCCTCCAACACATCATCAGCGAGGATGGACATCTTGCCAAGGTCATCCCCACACCCCCACTACTGGCCTTCAAACAACCGCGCAACCTCAAACAAACCATTGTTTGCAGCAAATTACCCAGCCTTCAGAACAGCAACCACAACACCACAAAACCCTGCCAGGGTAATCTCTGCAAGACATGCCAGATCATCGACATGGACACCACCATTACACGTGGAAACACCACCCACCAGGTACGCGGCGCATACTCGTGCGACTCGACCAATGTAGTCTACCTCATACGCTGCAGGAAAGGATGTCCCGAAGCGTGGTACATTGGCGAGACCATGCAGACACTGCGACAACGAATAAACGGGCATCGTGCGACTATCAACAGGCAGGACTGTTCCCTTCCAGTTGGGGAACACTTCAGCAGTCAAGGACATTCAGCCTCTGATCTCCGGGTCAGCATTCTACAAGGAGGCCTTCAGGAGACTCGACAACGCAAAATTGCTGAGCAAAAACTTATAGCTAAGTTCCGCACGCATGAATGCGGACTCAACCGGGATCTGGGATTCATGTCGCATTACATTCGGCCCCCACCAACAAGCCTGGACTTGCAGAGGCCTACCGACTGAACTGGCTTGGGACAATTCACACCTCTTTAACCTGGAGTTACCTCTCTCTCTGCATCTTTGATGATTTGATTGCCTGCAGGTGCTCGCATTCCGGGGCATCTCTGACTGTGTCTATATAAACATTTCTGGAACAAGCCTTTCCATTCACCTGAAGAAGGAGCCGTGCTCCGAAAGCTCGTGTTTGAAACAAACCTGTTGGACTTTAACCTGGTGTTGTAAGACTTCTTACTGTGCTCACCCCAGTCCAACGCCGGCATCTCCACATCGCGGTTAAATTGGAGTGCTTTTAACTGTACACTCATCAGTGTGCCAGGCACTGACGTGGACAGAGGTGCCCGATTGGAACAGAGGTACCGAGATGGTGGTGAGGAAGAGAACGAGATGTGCAGGAGCACCATGTAGGTTGTTGGACCTGGTTGGCCACTTGAGTTAACATCAGCTCCTGCAAGACAAGACATGATTGCATCATGGGGGGATTTGGATGGTAGTGGTGGTGGTGAGGGGGTGAAAAATGTGCCATGGGGGACCGCAACTCGACCTCTGCCCTGGTGACTGCCTTTTCCTTGAGCACACTGACCACTCCCTCTGTTATGCTGTTGAGGGGCTGCAGGTCTGGTAGTCCCACTCCATCATCTGCTCTCAGGGGTTGTGAGCAGCCTTCTCCTGGGGGGAGGGTACAAGCTTCTGGGTTGCTGGAGAGTAAAGGAGACTAGAGTTCTGCTTCTCCACAAAACACCTTTTTTTTTATGTTTCCTTGATCCAACTTCACACACATTATCAACCAATAGTGCCACTGTAACCCCTTTATATATCTGACTTCTACTGGTGAAAAATGACATCACGTTAGTATTTAACTGAAAGAGAAGATGGGTTGAATTGATTCTAGAATTTTCCCATCCTGACACCTGAACTTTTTTAAGGAGATTACTATCTTTAAAGTTTTTCATCCTCTTTGCAACAGTGATTGGTTTTAACTAATCTATAATTCATTTAATTCGGCTGAACTGTCTGTAAAATTAAAGATTTCTGTATTTTTCCATAGCTAAACACAACACCGTTCCGCCAGAGATTCTCATTGAGATGACTTTGACCATGGATACGGAACTGGGATCTTAGCCCAGCTCGAACATGAGGGTCTTTATACCAGTTTGGCCTTGCAGACTCTAGCATTTTGCTTGTATCAATTCACAAGCACTCGGCTTTTCTTACAGTTATGGTTAATATATATTGATTTAGTTATACAAACCTTTTATCTATTATCTATAGCTATTTAAAAAAAGAATTTCTATCAATGTCCCTCTTCCTGTTATAGGTATTAAAGGGGTTTCTGTCCTCTTAATTTCTGGGTCCCAATCTTCTTTCATACACGCATAGCCTGCTTGTACCTAGTACAATTTCGCCAACCTGTTTGGCATCTTCCACATTCTGCTTTATTGCTGACTGACCCATTTGTGTCATATGAGCCATAGTAATTGAATGTTTCCATAAATTTATTTTGGGTCTCTATCATTTGATTAAATCTGCAAACTTACGTCCTTGTCAACCAGGAGCTTATCCATATTGGTCATTTGAGCATAGTCCAGTAACTTGAATGCTAACACTGACTGGAAATTCCAGACTAGGTTTTTGTAGCTTTTTTTGTATAGTCTACCAAATTCCATTGATGTACTCCTCAATGGAAATATCCTTTTTTCTGAAATCTATCAAATTCTGACCAGGTGTCATACACACTTAATTTTTCCTTTTGATAAATCTTATCCATGAAGTTCCAACAGATTCACCACAGCTTCCTCCCAAGTTCAAATGTTCCAACTCTAATTCGGGAAAACACCTTTTTCATATGGTTCTGTTTCTGGATAGTCATATCCTGGCATTTTTTTAAAAATTCTGGTTTCTGCCATATTATTGCCTCTTACTCACTCCTTTGTTGATTTTTAGAATTTGAGTGAAATTCTCCCACCCCCAGAAAAATCTTGCAACCCTTTACTTTGGCCCAGCAACCATCTTCTGCTACCACTGTTCAAGCTTCTGGGTTGCTGTAGTGTAAAGCAGGCCAGAGTTCTGCTTCTCCATGATCCAACTTCACACACAAATCTCCACCAACAAAGTGCCAGCTGTAGCTCCTTTATTACATATTAGTTTACTAGCAGTATCAAAATACAGAAGACAGGACAACAAGGACACCAAACACTTGGGCACTCAGAACACGCTTACCACGTCACCGCTGCACCACCTCTACGACCTGCTCAGCCCACGGGAAAAGCCACTCAACACTGAGCACAACTGACGAGAGAGAGAAAAACATTCCATCCCTCTCGAGGGACACAATTCAGCCCGGAATAGCACCAACACACCATAGACTAAACCAATTACAAAGCATTTCGAAAAATAAAGGAACAATGCCACCAGAATGCCCCCCCCCCCCTATGCCCAATGCTGCAGAGACCTACATCGGTGGAAGGGCACCCAATGCATGTACATGTTGAACATGTGCATGCATATGGAAGACCGCATGCACTCCAGGAACGTCCAGCTGTGGAAGAGGGGCAGACAATCGGGTCGGATGACCCCCTCGGCTGCCTGGGCCTATTAATGGCCAGTTTGGCCTGGCCCCCGAACAGGTTCACACGGAGGTCTTCCACCTTTCCCGCCCCACTCTGCACCGGATGCCCGTAATTCAGGAGCTTGGAGCTGAAGTGCAAAGAAAACCTCAACAAGATGATTGTCAAGAAACCAGTGCCACCTCGGGCAAACAACATGCACCTGCTGCACAGTCTCCACCAGGCCGCAAAAGTGGCAGGTCACTGGGGAGGCCGTGAAGTGATTCAATCGGTGCTTGCACGGCACTGCCACATGCAACACCCTCCACCCCAGGTCCTCAAGTTTCATGTGAAAGATGCCGCCGTAGAAAGACCTCCCAGTGGGAACTTGGGGGCGAGGGGCAAGGACGTGGAAGGTGTGCAGCAGCAGGCCGTACAAGAAACCCCTCTGCGCAGTGTGAAAAGGCACGAGGGTATTTCCGCGAGGCGGCTAGGGTTGTGTGGGGCACCAGTGCCTGGAGAGGGGGAAATCGGCCACTCTAAATTTTACCCAAAAATAAAGCACCTAGCAAAATGCCAGGGTTTGGGACCATATGGCCAGGGTTTGGGACCATATGTGGAGTTACATCTGAACAGGGGTCTGCTCAGACGGAATATCACAGCATACCTGCGCAATCTCAAGTTAGCGTGCCCTCCGGCCTGGGCATGACCATTTTGAGGCCTTGAATGGCTTCAGTCACTAGCTGTCAGACACCGCTCAGCAAGCTCGTAGGGGTCATCAGGCCCACTCCCCTGCCACCCAGCACGTCCCCAATCCTGGCCACCCTCTGCTCTGCCAGCCACTAGAATGGATATCGATGGTACAGTGGCACCCTTGTGATAGCCGTTACTCCTGACGGGAGAGCTGCGGTGTGTGGCGAACATGCTCCAGACTTTGAGAAAGTCCTGGTGCAAGACGGGCAGTGTCAGCAAGGAATGGGAAAGTCCTGGTGCAAGACGGGCAGTGTCAGCAAGGAATGGGAAAGTCCTGGTGCAAGACGGGCAGTGTCAGCAAGGAATGGGAAAGTCCTGGTGCAAGACGGGCAGTGTCAGCAAGGAATGGCGAAGACCTTGTTAGTTAACGAAAAGGAGATGCATGTCGTAGTTCAGGCCATGCACCTGGCGGAAGGAATATGTCGCCAGGGCACACCACCATGGAGGAGGCACGCGTACAGGTACCACCAGAGTCTGTAGGCATAAAGTCGCAATCTGGGTGCAAACGCACACCAGCACATTATATTAAATCCCATGTCATAAGGGTTGCCTTTCAGTTGTAGCAAATGCTTTATTCCAGTAAGTTTGTTCTATCTCCAGAGCTGAACTAGACGTTACACAGTAGAGATGTAAAATAGGAAATGCTAAATGTGAGCTGCCTGCGCTGAGCTGTCTGTGTGCTGCTGTTCGCTAGCCCTGTGCTTGTGAAAGAAGCAGATCCTCTCTTGGGTCGGACCCTTTTATACCCGTCTCTAGTGCTGTCCTCTATACCCATCTCGAGTGCTGCCCTCTAGTGATGCTGTGGCTGTTACATTTATGCAGTTGTCCCTGGTACATATGCAGGTGTACAGATCACTACATCCCCCCCCCCCCCCCCTTTTGTTTACTTTACTTGTTTCTGTGCTGGTCTAAAGAAAATTGTACATAAAGGGTGGATAAATGTTAATATGTATATCTGTGCAAGTTGTGAAAAAAATAATGATGGTTATACAGAGTGAATTAATAAGAGTCCATTGTGAGAAATGTCCTTTTTTTTTTTAGTCGGTTGGGTTCCTTTCGGTTTCTGTTGGAGCATCTTTTTAAATTTAGCGTACCAATTATTTTTTCCAATTGAGGGGCAATTTAGCATGGCTAATCCAGCTAGCCTGCACATCTTTCGGTGGTGGTGGTGAAACCCATGCAAACTCCACACAGTGACCTAGAGCTGGATTCGAACCTGGGACCTCAGCGCCGTGAGGCAACAGGGCTAACCCACTAAGCAACTGTGCTGCCCTCGTTGGAGCATCTTAACTGTTGGAATGTTGATGATGTCTTCATGAGCGTTGTCTGGCGTTTGTGTTGTGAGGTACGTCCTGTTGACTAATTGAATAGATTTAGTAGATCCTGGCGAATGTGTGGAAAGAGTATTCCCGCTGCAGAGTTGACCATGTAGGACCGCGGTGCTGCCTGTCTGATCACCGTGGCTGGATCAGACCATCCTCCTTCTGGATTCCAGAATCATCATCAGTGGCTTGAGTAGGATCGCATGCTGATCATAGTATCACTTTTGTTTAGAGTGTAGTTTCCGCGTTTTGTCGAGAACCGGTGCGTTATCGGGATCTTGCAGCATTTGTGCTGGCGGCAGTCCTGAGCTCAATGGGGTTGCTCGGTACAACACCAAAGTTAGGTTGATGTCAGAGTGTGAATTGGTTGCCTTGCTGATGAGCTGTTTTTTGATGTGGACACCTATTTTCCACTTTCCCATTCAATTGTGGGCAGTATGGACTAGATGCCACATGCCAAAGTTGTAGTCTGTGGAGAACTTTATTCCATTCTCGGCTCGCAAAAGAAGGACCATTATCGGAAATCAGTGTGCAGGATCCCATGTCGCGAAAATGTCTCCTTGCACGCCTTGATTACAGGTGAGGACGTGAGATCAGCGAGTTTCGTTACCTTTGGTTAGTTTGAGTAAAAGTCCATGATTAGAACGTAGTCATGACCCATGGCATGAAATAGATGGATGCCCACTTTTGTCCGTGGTGACATTGTCGGCTCGTGTTGCTAAAGTGGTACTTTGCACTGCGCAGATTGATGCCTTTGGCAGATGTCACATGTCATGACCATGTCAGTGATGCCTTTGTTCATGCCAGGCCAGTACACAACCTGTCGTGCTCGCCTCTTAATTTCTCTATTCCGAGATGTCCCGTATGAACCAGTTTAGCATCTCGGAGCGCAGAGTCGGCAGAAAGACAATTTGTGTATTGCATAGCAGGAGGCCATCAACCTCAGTCAGCTCTGACTTGATGTTCTGATATTGTGGACATTGTCCCCTTGTCCAACCATGCTGAAGTAGGTGGAGCACTCCGCAAGGCTGCGTCTGCGTCTTGTCAAATTTGTCGTAGCTTCTCATCGGGAGCGGGAAGATTTTCCATGCATATCTGTTGGACCTCGATTTCTCTCAATGAATGCTGGTGGTGAGCTGTCTGTGTTGATCCGGACAGTGGGTCAGCAATGGCGAGATTTTTTCCGCGGTGTAGACTAGGGTGAAGTCATAGAAGCTTCATCATGATATGTTGCAGACGAACAGTCATGCCGTTCAGATCCTTGTCTATGATGTGGACTAATGTTCTGTGGTCTGTTTCCACTATGAATGTGGGAAGGCCGTATACGTAGTCGTGGAACTTTTAGAATCCCCAATAGTAGTCCGAGACATTCATTCCCTATTTGTGCATCCTCCCACAGAACTTTGCAAGCGTCGCTGGACGGACCAGGGAAAAGAGGTCCCTGATTAGGGTCCTGACACCCCCCCCCGCACCCATATCCAAGACTGTTGGCAGCCAGCAGCAAAGAAATCTGCTGATGGGGAGCCGTGCTCCATGTCTGTCAAACCAGTGACCTCATGTACGTGCCGCAGGTCCCACAGTACGCCCTACTTTTCTCTGCACACCAGCCCCAGGGCTGGCTCCTCATTGGGCTGTGCAAGACGTGTCTTCAGATCAAACACTTCCCTGACCCAAGTTCCGCCTCATTGTTGACCCTTTGGTCTACCCCTGACAGAAGGTGCAGACGTGAGTCTTGCCCACGTCCCACCATAGCCTCAAGGAGGGGGAAGCCACCCTGCTTCTGTCTCCAGCTGGCCCAGAAACAGCGAAACGGGATGAGGAACTGCTCGTTCTCCAGCAGCAGGTTGTTAAAGTGCCAGCACGTGGACCTTGTCTGAGCGTGGGACGGGGTGAGCCCCGCCCACCAGGTGGTGATCAGAACACAGCCACTGATCCACGAGGTCATCGGAACACTGGGCAAGTACGTCTTAGAAATGTAAAGGTGGACGATTATGGACGCTCCGAATAGAGGGTGCACAATGTAAAGGTGGACGATTATGGACGCTCCGAATAGAGGGTGCACAATGTGTACACCCTCTATTCAGGATGGAGAATTCGCCGGCCATTCACCAAGACGAAGAACCTGACTAGATCCCTCGGCTTCAACATCGCTGGCGAACGGTGCATGACTCCATGATGGTCCTTGTCCTGGAGGGTGCAGTTAAAGTTCCCTCTGAGGACGAAGCACTCGCCCACTTGAGTTTGTGCCAAGAAGAGTGGACACATTGTCGAAGAACATTGCCTGGGGAGCGTAGACATACACAAAGTGAAGCACCACGTCCCCGTTGCGGATCGTTTGAAGTGCAACAGACAGCCTGGCACTGGCTACTTGACCCCCCCCCATGATCTCTGGCTGAAATTGCGAAGCCAACAAGATAGCCACCCCGCCTGAACGTGGGGCCACGTGACTCACGAAAACTCCCCCTCGCCAATCCCAAGATCCACTTAGCTTCGTCTCCCGGGAGCGCATGTGTTTCTTGCAGGAAGCACACCCTGTTATAGTGTGTATCCGTCACCTATTCACCTTGGTGCCCGGAGGGAGCAGAGGGTTGTCTTCCCCTCTACTCCCTCAGGACCTCTTTCCCCCTCCCCACCACCACCAAGGAATAGGACATCCTGGCACTGCTCCTCCTGGTCCTGTTGGAAGTCCTGTGCTTCTCTGGCATAGGGAGGTGGAGCAGTGCCAGATTGACCCAGCTGTCCAGGGCCAGCCACACACAGTCTCAGCGACTGTGATGTTCTTTCAGAAAGGCCGGAGTTTCCCCGAGGGGATAAGGGGAGAAATGGTGCCGGGTGTGAGGGCGCCCTCTACCTTCACGCCCTCTGCCACGCTGCATGAGAGAGTCTAAATCCTCCTAGCCCGCCACCGAGCAGCCGTCCTCTGAGCAGTCACTCTGTCTGAGCCTGAGTCCCCAGCCACATCGAGTGAGATGGGCGGCACAGGCCCACAGCCCTTGGCCCAAGTAGATCCCATGCTCAGGATCGTCAACAGGCAGGTTCCTCACCAACTCCTCCTGGGTTTCAGGGTCCATCGGCAGTGGCTCCGACCCTGCCTCTGCCCCCGATGCCATGACACCGGAGAGATCCAGGAAAATCCCCGGAAACGTTTCCGGGATAGAATTTGGGCACTCAGCATCGTCTGCTGGGACAGAGGGGAGCAGAGAGCCTCCCTCGCCATGACCTGATAAATGAGTATTTGTTGCTCTGGTGCCTCGATGGCCTTCTTTCCTGGTGGGGTGGGACATGAGAATGAGGGGGATGTATTTGGGCGACACCCACCCTGGCCTGCCTGTGGAGGGGGTAGCGAGATGTCCCACCCCTCTCTGCAGAAAATGCGGTGCTTGCAGGGGGTGGGCTCACCGGCTGCGCGGCTTGCACTGCTGGAGGGCCCCGGCAGCATCTGCCCCCCACCATCCGCATCGCCCAGCTTCTGGGATTGTCCTGGGGTGTAGCAGGCTCATGCTCGGGGCTGTGCCCTATGTCTTTGCCACCCTCTTGAGCCCGTCTGGTGTCGCTTGGCCCAGGATGTTGCGAGGTGGCGGAGTACGGAGGTGAGGCTGTGGCCCCGAGCTGGACTAGATGGGCACAAAGTCTATGGATGTAGCAGGGCCAGGAGGGATCCGGCCTGACTGCCGTGTCATCTTTGTGTTCCCCAGTTTTGGTGGTCTCTGGTCACCATGGAGGCTTCCCCCCCCCCCTCCCCCCTCACCAGCAGCCACATTATTGTCAAGGTATGGCTGCCGACCCCCCCCCCCCCCCCCCCCCCCCCCCCCAAACCCGGTTGGGACAGTTGCGGCAAATGTGCCCCACCCCTCTGCAAGCGTGGCACCGCACGCCGTCCGAAGACCAGAATATCTTAAAAGGTGTCTCGAGACCTCAAAACCTCCCTACATGACCTACAGGGCCAGGCGGACAAAAACCTGTCACTGGAAGGAGTAGATATGGCAGAGGGAGGGATCCTGCAAGCCGAGAGTTAGCCTGACCTCCCCGATAGGTGGAGTTGCGGGAGGAGGAGCTCAGTGGGGAGGGGGGACATTAGATAGGACCACACTCTCGGTGGTGGCCTCCAGTGGGTCCACCGTCACATGCATCACGCCCACGTGACTCCCTTCTCCAGGAGGCGGTGGACCGCCTGTTCGGCCCGCTGGAAAAATATGGCCTTGCCATACATGAAAGGTGGCTACGGTGGCAGAGGGGCCAACAATCCCGGCCATCGCTCTGGTGCATGCCTCGATGGTCATGGTGGGGTGGGCCTAGCACTTCACCCCTAGCTGTGTCACCTTCGAGCTGTTAATTGGTTTGCATGGAGCGCGATTACTCCGTGATTTAAATTATAATCTCCTGCAGATGCGGATAACTCTGCTTAATAACACATAAACAGGGCAAAAAGTGTGCGGACCCTGACATAAAACATCACACATGTAATTTCCTTAATCAATTGTTAAAATTGTAATCTGAAGGACCATCTGGCATCAGACAAAGGGTGCAATGGGTAAAACTTTAGATACAACTTTTGAAAATGGCAGCGTACTGCAAACGCTGTGTGAACAATACTGGGGGGAACTAAAGACCTATCAACAGTAATAGAAGCTCAACAAGTGATTTGGGAAAATAATAGGTGGTCAACTGCTTAAAAAGTTAGTTGCTCTATGGAGGGAATTTTGTCCAAAATTGAAGGATGCCTCCTTGTTAGCCAGCTGGCAGGATAAAGAATTAAAATTGGGTATAGAATTGACAGGTCTTGAAAACGGAATGTTCATTTTTCATATGGAAAAGAACCAAGTTAGGCTATCCACCTTGATCAGAAAGGGGCTAAAACACTCCATTAGTTTTTGTTCAGGAATATCTGAGGATGACACATCTCCCAAAATGAAAAAAAAGGGGAGCAAAGTCAAAACAAGATTACGGTTAGGAACTTAACAATGGATTCTTGTCTAAAATAACTTCAGATCGTTTCAGGCTGTCCAGATAGACTCGGCGGTGGTTCAGTTCATTTGTAATAAAAAGAAATAATAAACATCCAGTAATGTCTCTTTCCAAAAAACTGGTTAAATAGCAAATATTGAAAATTGACTACTCATAGCCTTCTCGCAGTAAGGATGTACAACAACTAACAACACCTGACATTAGGCAGACAGACACTTGCAAATTCGGAGCGGTAATACAGTGCATTGATAATGGTATGTTTATAGAACTGTCTCAAATACGAGGTCACCAGCTGCAAGATTTAATAACTTCTGAGCCTGCGCCTGATTGCTCTGTGTTCTATGCTGGCAGCTAACGTTAACCCTGAGTACCACTGTTTTAAAAAAAAAAAAAAATAATAAATCTAAAAACTGCAGGAAGTCTTACAAAAGATTAATGACACTTGGGCACCCGATAGAGTCCAGATGAGAGAATATAGTGACCCAAGCCTTGATAACGGCATTACCATATCACCTATCCCGCAGGCCCAGTTTCGAAACTTTCCCCTATTCACTACTCCAGTGGTGGTCGATTGATTTTGATCCCTCACACTTTTCACCTCCCTTAGATATTCCCAATCCACATATCACTCTTTGCTACGATCATATAGTAACCTCGTCCGATTTGGAGAGCATTTACCAAGACAAAAGAAGGGTCTGCCTTTCTTGTCTAAGGTGTTGCACGTTTTACTATGGGCGTAAAACGCGTTTATTGGAGTGTATTAACACGCCTCCGTATTCGACGTGTGCTTAACACTACTAGGCTCTGTTCTATGTATTTATTCAGCTCTGGAGTCGCCAGTTGCCGTATAGACAACGTCACAAGTATTCCAAGGTCAAGTTCAAAGTAATAAAGACGATACACCGATTAGTAAGGTTCAAACGATCAATATTTATTATACAGTTATAATAAATACTCATGCACACACTAAGAGACTAAGCTATAACTAAACTTAAGCAAACAGAATACTTATCTAACAGGAACAGGCAAGGTCAGAGAACGAGGCCTTCGTCCTGGTCTTGTACTGCAGCCTTCAGCAAGCGTTCTGGTACTGGGGTCTAGTGGGCTTGGATCGCGTAGCGAGCGTTGAACTTGCGGTTTCGGCGGCTGGTGCTCAACGGCTGGAGTCAGGATGCAAGATGTCTATCAGGGCCGGAGCACGGGTTTAACAGACCGGGCTATGTGGGGAATTTGCCTTTATACCCCTCTCTAATGTCCTTGCCCCCTTCTAGGCGGGCTCTACCTTTCGGTACCGATTGGAGCGTTTCCAAACGGTTACCTTCGAAATCCTCCAATGCGAGGGCCTTCCTCGATGTTGGGGGGTGGTTCCGATATTCTTTACTCTGGTGCCATCCTGTCTGCACAACCAATTAAGTGTTACATTGAGATGGAAATGTTGCCATTGTTCGTGCCTGGATCTGGGCTGCCTCATCAGAATGCTAAGCGCTTTGCCATTAACACCTTTGGCTTGGAGATCTTGCACCTGGCCAGAAACTGGTTTGCTGCTTGCAAAATGCTAATTAGTTGAGAGCAGACTGTCTGCTCACACTAAACAGGCTTTTCCTTCTGTCTTCCATTTTACTTTGGCTCAGTGTCCATTTTGCGTGGCCAGCATGGCTACATTCCCTCCTTGTGATCCTCACAATCATAATATTGTGAAGGATCACCTATGTACGTTGCCTTCCTTGTGTTCTGACCTCCTGCCAGTTCCTGTTCTACTCTATCTTAAACTATGGGAAGAAGAGAAAAATTTTTTAACTAACATTTCTACTTGTCCCTATGTCAAAGGGACATGCATTACTACAACTGGGAACCTCTACCTATCACTATTAACCTTAACCTTAACTTAACATTTCATCACTCTAAAACCTTAATCATTCACACCACAACATCACACTTCCCAACTCGGCAGTCGAGTATGGAACAATATAATACATGGCTGAACTTTTTATTTACAGAGTGTTGTAATCAGTGAGGAGTTGAGGGGTTTGGTGGAATCCGAAGATGGGGGATTGAACTCTATAGATGGGTGAGGTGCTGGAACGAGAGGCTCTCCTCTTCCATTTCCTCAACCTGAGGGTTTGTACTAGTATGATGAGGATCGCGATCACCAACAGTGATTCGATTATATAGGACATGGAGTACCACGTCATGAATTTAGTGCACCAGGTCTGAACCTCGCTGATCAGGGCTGAGCACTGGGGGTTTGCTGTAATTGAAACATTTACGGTGGGGGTTGTGGGGGAAACGTGTCTTGTTTCCACACATATACACATAACATTTAGAAACAATAGGTGGGTTTCCATCATTTTGCTGTTCTTCTTCTTTCTCTTCCTTCTTCCTCCGGTATTGACAATCCTGGCTTCGACCTCTGTCTCGTCCTTTGAAACCTTTGGGATCAAGCACAGTATCTGTCAATACACAGTTTAAGACCTTTACTTGTTGGTGCATCTGTCTTTCAAAACCCAATTGACCCTTTAAAATGACTGGCTAAGTCACACCCTGTGACTCCCCTCATTTTTTTTTTTCAAAAAGCGAATTTAAAGACCAGCATACACCTAACAATCCTTCCTTCTGCGAGCCGTCTCGCAGGCTTTGCTGATTTACCATCCGAATGTTCCCGGATGTAAATAGCATGTGGGATGGCGGCCGAAGGGCTACCTAACGTAAAATGAAAACAAATTTTGAAACAAACATCCGAATGAGTTGCGTATGGGCCGCGACGGGTACGAGTTGGATGGGATCCCCGGGTAGGGCGTGCTGTGCCATACCCGAGCTTGGCTGACCAAGGGTTGGTTCTCAGACAGGGCGGGTCCTCAGTGCCGTTTGTCCACTGCCTGAGTAACCTGGAAAGAAACGGGTACGAATGTGTTGACCATGACTTGCAGCCTCTATTTCGCCGAATAGAGGGGCACCTAAAAAACCAAGGGAGCCAAGATGCTCCAACTGAGGACATCACTGAAGTTCTCAGAGATATCTGCGGACAAGCTATTTGGCGTGTGGCCTTACAACTTTGGAAAAGATCTCCAATCAAACTGGGTTTTTGGAACCGAAGTTCTCAAAGGTTTCGGCAGAGAAACTTATTGTGTATGTGAGGTGGTCACAATCTTTTCAGCTGAAAAGAAGATGTCCATCCTCCAGCTGAACAATTTACAATCCTGGAAACAAACAAACATAAAACGAAGACAAACATACGTGCAGGTTCCATCAGAAAGGACATCGTTTCCCTCAAACGATTCCTATTTTACATCATCTGGACACCTCACTTTGATTCTGCCTCTGTGAACAGGGTCACAAAGGGGTTGCCGTGTCGGGATTCAGACATTGCGTCGTCTTGCTCTCCCGGATCCCACACCCTTGTGTGGATCAGGCATGAAACTTTGGAATTGTGTGACCGGGGGTCACTCTCATCGTTACGGCCAAGTCTGAACGAATTGTCCCTGTGCCATAATGTAGTGTCGAGTGTGTTGTCGGGGTAGTCGGGGTCGGGTGGTGGTTCTGGATATTTGAGGTAGGTGACTTCCATGGGGTCACTGGAGTCGGGGTCGTAGTTGGTGCAGTGTGGGCTGTATGGCTGTGTGCTGTCGCTGTCTTCAGAGTCAGTGTCAGTCCTGGTGTCTCTGCTGTGGCAGCTTGTGGGTGTGTCGGGGCGTGGTCTGTAGTGGTCTGTGGGCGGAGTCGTGGGCGAGTCCGTTGATGAACTGGTCTGTGAGGGGGATGGTGGAGAAGTGTCTCTGGTGGGCGGGGTGAAGTGTTCTGCTGCATCCAGCAGGACATGGTGAGCATGGTTGGCCTGTGTTCCATATGCCTTTAACTGGTTGATATGGAACCACGCGGTCTTCCCATTAGGATACTTTATCCTGTAAACGGAGGGGCTAATTTTGTCCGAAATTGAGTAGGGACCGGAATATTTTGGAGCCAAAAAACTGCTGGGGTTATAAACAGATAACATTACCTGTTGCCCAACCTGGAATTCTGTGGTGTGTACGGTCTTATTGAAACAGGCAGTGCGTTGCTGTCGGCGTTTGCCTAGTTGGACTGCGGCTGCGATCTGTGCCGACCTCACAGTCTCAACTAGATCTTTAACTGCCTTTTCATGTGTGAGGGCCGTCACTTCGGGGCTTGTCATGTCCAGTCCTAAAAGGAATTCTGTACCTTTCATAGGGCGTCCGGTCATGTGTGTGTGGTGTGTATCCTGTAGATGTGGAGACAGTGTTCCTTATGAACATAAGTGCAAAGGGGAGCACTGAATCCCATGTTGAGTTATTCTCTTGAACCATTTTCCTGAGGGTCGTTTTTAGGGTCCGATTCATGCGCTCCACAATCCCGCTGGACTGTGGATGATACGCAATATGGAAGTTTTGTTTGATACCGAATATTGTCAGGACGTTCCTCATGACCCGTCCTGTAAAGTGAGATCCCTGGTCCGAATCGATACTTCGGGGTAAACCCCATCTCGTGAAGATGTGGTGGGTCAGGATCTTTGCAGCTGTCTTAGCTGTGTTTGTACGTGATGGAAATGCCTCTACCCATTTTGTAAAGGTATCTATCACCACCAGAACATACTTATAGCCATTCCGACAAGGGGGCAATGGACCTATAAAATCGATCTGGAGGTTTGTCCAAGGGCCGTTAACTGGGCGAGTGTGCCGAAGTTGTGCTTTCTTAGAATACCGCTCCGGGTTATTCTGAGCACAAATCAGGCAATTCTCTATATAGTGTGTGACATCTGTCCTGAGATTAGGCCACCAACAGAGTTGCCTGAGGTGCCTCGTGGTTGAATCAATTCCTTGGTGTCCGTGGCTATCGTGAAATAAAGCGATCATTGCATTTCTATCCTGCTGTGGGACCACATAAAGTTGATCCTTAATGATCACACCCTCATGTGTGGTCAGTGCGTGTTTAAAGTGTTCGTACGCAGGCACAAAGTTTCCCTTGAAAACCTCCCTGAGGTCTCCGTCCTGTTTCTGTGCTGCTACGAGATCTTTAACCTCTGTTTGTGAGACTTGTACTGCGCTCACAGGGGCGCTAGCTGGTGCGCTAGCTGGGGGGGTCCATAAGTGTCCTCTCCTGGAACCTGCCTTAGCCAATGCGTCGGCTTTTACATTCCCAGGGGGTGATGACCTATGGTGGCTGCGAACTTTTATTATGCCGAAGGTCCTGTCCTTCGCTCTCTCTAGAATGTGCTGGAGTAAAGGGGCTGATGGAAGGGGTTTTCCGTCTGCGGATACAAAACCTCTTGTCCTCCACAGGGGCAGAAAATCTGTTAGACTGTTGCAGACATATAAACTGTCCGAATATATGTCTGCTGGGCTGGGGAAAGAATCGGGGTGGTCCACTATATACGCTATGGCTGCTAGCTCTGCTGCCTGCGCGCCTAAGTGACCGGGTAACTTCAGTGCTATTTCCTCGAGAGCGCGCCCCTGCGCGTCCTCAACGTAGATGCCGCATCCAGTGATACGTTCACCATTTAAAACTGTGGATGAACCGTCCACGTATATCTTGAGGGGTCCACACGTGTCTGTGTGTGGGGTGCCTTGTGCTGGGTTTCCTAGCTTCCTGGGGGGTGTTTTTGCTATGAAGGGGCCTGTGTTATGCAGGGGAGCTACAATTTCACAGTCATGGGGCTGTCCGGGGTATTGGAGGTTGTCTGCTAAATATGTGTGTGTGCGTGTCCGTTTTACAGTAATGTCCCGTCCTTGTAAAAGTAGGGTCCACCTAGCTGCCCTAATCTGGCTAACTGAACCGTCCTTCAGTCGACCGTCTAGTAGTAGCTGTGTGGGTGTGTGTTCGGTTAGTATGGTGATGGGGTTTAGTCCGGTTATGTATGAAAAGTACTGTACTGCCCAGAAGACAGCAAGGAGGTGCCTCTCACAGGCTGAAAATCCTTGTTCAACCGGGTCTAACAGTCGGGAGGCATAAGCCACTGGTCTTAGCTGCTCGTGCCGTTCCTGAAGCAACACGGCCGAGAGGGTCAGATCTGTGCTAGCTACCTCGATTGCGTACGGGGAAAGTTGGTCTGGGACTAGCAGCGCGGGTGCTGCACTAAGGGCTCGTTTTAACTCTTCCACAGCGCCTGTATGCTGCGGAAGCCATTCCCAGGGGGCTCCTTTCTTAAGGAGGTCTGAAAGTGGGGCGGCTTTTGTCGCGAATCCGTCGATGTGGTTCCGACAATAACCAACCAGTCCTAAAAACGACCGGAGGGCTGAAACATTCTGGGGAAGGGGCAATTTGACAATCAAATCAATTCTTTTGAATTCGATTTCGCGTTTGCCGTGCGTGATGACTGTTCCCAAATACATCACTTTACTTTCCAATATCTGGGCCTTTCTTGGGTTAACTTTACATCCAATTGAAGTCAACAGTTCCAGGAGTTCGGCCAGAAGCGTAATGTGCTCTGCCTTTGTGTCTGTCTGCAGTAGTAGGTCGTCTACATACTGTACCAGACATTCGGGGCGGGAACATTTTTCTAGTCCACTTGCCAGCTGTCGGTGGAAAATGGAGGGTGAATTGTGGAATCCCTGTGGGAGGCATGTCCACGTATACTGCTGAGTTTTAAAAGTGAATGCAAATTTGTATTGGCACGCTTTTGCCAATGGTATGGACCAGAATCCGTTACTGATATCCAATACCGTGAAGTACTTGGCGTGAGACCCTGCTTGAGCATGGTCTCGGGACTAGTAGCTACCGTTGGGGCTACTGCGGGGGTAACTTTATTGAGTTCCCGATAATCGATGGTCAGACGCCATGATCCATCGGGCTTCCTCACTGGCCAAATAGGGGCATTGTTGGTGGAGGCTACCGGTCTAAGTACACCTTGGTCCAACAAGCTACCTATAACTTTTTCTATTTCCACCTCTGCTTCAAGGGGAAATCTGTATTGCTTTTGCGGTCGGGGGTCCTGTCCGGTAACATGAACTTGTCCAGTCATTCTGCCACAGTCATGACGGTGACTTGCAAATGCTGTCCTGTGTTTGTTCAGTAATGCTTTAATTTGTCTGTCTGTGTGGAGTGTAGTCAGGTCGAATGAGTACTCTCCCACTGCGCTAATCCGATTAGCGTAGTCTCCTACTGTGAGGGTGGCTGGTGCTCTGTCTGCTCTTGCCATTCGCCAGACACACTGGTTCACTGGGTCGAACGATAAGCTGTGTGTGTTCATAAAATCAATCCCTAGGATGTGTTCTGCTGTCCTGGGAAGGTTTACTAGAACTACGGGGTGTCGTGTGGAAATGTTCCCTAGCTGAATTGCTATGGGTGCTGTAATGTGCCCCTGCTGCGAGTGTCCGGTGAACCCGCTAAGTGTAATGGTGGATGTGGTCGGCCACGTGTCTGAGTGTGCCGTGATCGTGGAGTTAATGGTGGTGCGGGAGCCTCCTGTGTCCCACAGTAATTCTATGGGCTTCCCTTTGACTTTCGCTGTGACTACGGGCCTCCCTGATGGATCCCATAGTGTGTCACAGACCCAAGTGGGGGAGCCCGGACACCGTCAGTCCGTCTCGTCCACATTGGTGGGTCCTGACTGTACTGTAACATTATGGATCGGTTTTGACTTATTGCGGTTCAGAGTGCCTGTCTGCTGGCCTCTCTGTGATCGCTGGGGTGCTTGGCACTCTTTAGCCCAATGCCCTAACTGTCCACAGTTATAGCATTCCTGTCCTTTCTGCTGAGGGCTGCTCTTGCCTTCATTTACCCATGCGGGCTTCTGGTGCTCTCTGACTGCTTGGATATCTGCAGCAGCCTGAGCCTCTTCTGGGGATCTAACTTTGCCTTTTTCCTGAAGCGATTGCTCCCATGCGCGGGACAACCTTTTCAGGACCCATTTTTCGTTATGGGCCTCTTCTGAGGGGTCATGGCTGTTGCAAGCGCTCTGTCCTGCTTCTGTTGCGTGGGAGATTATTGTGCGCGTCCACTTAACCATGTTTTCGCGGGTTAAATGCGCTCTATCTAATTGTCCAAAAACTGCGCTGAAATGAATCCACAGCCTTCCTGCGAATGCTGTGGGGTGTTCGGATCTTTTCTGCCTGCATTTGTTTAATCCTTCTACTGGGTCACCTCTATTGTACCCTATGGCATCTAAAATGGCGGTGTGCATCTCCTCTAGGCTGCCTCCTGCCACGTTCTGTGGGTCGGGGAGGGCTGCTACTACACTTTGGTCTAAACTCAGCACGGTGAGCTTAACCTGCTCTCTCTCATCCAGGCCGTACATGGTAGCCTGCTGTTTAACTTTTGCGAAAAATTGGTGGGGGTCTGCGGTGGGGAGGAACGGAGTGATCTTTTCACACGCGTCCCTTAGCTGGGTTACTGTTAAAGGGGTGGTGTAGGTTATGTCTGGGGCGCCTTCTGATTCGGCTTTTCTCTGCGTGGTTACGGGATTCATGGGTGCGGTTATGGGCTGAGCTGTGGGGGGTTGGGGTGCCTGTCGTTTCTGCTGAGCTGCTGGCGCACATGTTCCCTGAACATAACGCTGCGCTGTCTCACTTAATTCCTGCCAATCTGGGGCATTTTCCCCATCTAACTGTGCTCCAAAGGTGCTTTGGAAGCCATTCTGCACCGAAAGCAGAGATTGCAATTCCGCAATCTGTTTCCTGCATTTCGCGTGGTCAACTGTGCTTTGTCTTTGTTCGGTCGTTGCAGCATGGAGTGCTCTCAAAGCTGCTTTGAGATCAGAACATTGCCTCTGCAATGCCTCCACCTGCTTTTCTGATTCCTGTCTTATCAGAACGGCACGTTGCACATCCTGATAGGCTTTCTCATACTGGGTCTGGGAACTGCTCAGATGAGCTAGACAAGACTGATGAGCCCTTTTGGCATCATCCACCTCTCTATCCTTCTCTGCCAACTTCCCTTTTAGATCCAGGTTCTCCTTCTCGATGTCCCTGACATCGACCTTACTCATCCTATTCCTCTCTTCTAAATCTGTCCGGAGCGTCCTGATGACCTCCTCTGCGCCTCGCAACTGTGCCAAACAGGACACAATCGCCATCGGCTTGCGTGCTTTACCTAGGTTCTTTTTGTGTATTTGAGAGAGGTTCTCCCACCAAGTATGACCTATACTCCCGGGACCTGTCTCCTCATTTGCACAAAACTCTTTCCAAAGGGGCCATCCCTTTCCTTGTAAATATTTGCGGAGTTCCAGCTCCCACGTGGGACACTGGCCTACTCTGCTACTGTTGCTGGTCGCTGCGACCACAAACCTTTCTGGGTCCATCAGACGTTCCATTGCCTGCATGGCCATTTCCTCTGACTCTCTTTGTATAATTTGGAACAGGGGGTTGCTGGGGTTGTGTTTCGAGAAACGGGTAAGGCTTACGCTATGTTCCGTTAACAAAACTACCGTAAGTTTGTCGCAACAAAAAGCTTTCAGTTTTACCTTACAGCCCTGTTAGTACGCATGCACTAAACACACTTCCGAATTACGCTTATTATTTTGAACACCTTAAATACTTGTGATCTCTTTCTTTCTCTGCAATTTGGAGTTCTAATTCAAATTTCAGGGTCCTGGACGGTGTGGGGTTTCCACTTACAACCGTGTCCCGCCAGGGAGTCGCCACTAAATGTTGCACGTTTTACTATGGGCGTAAAACGCGTTTATTGGAGTGTATTAACACGCCTCCGTATTCGACGTGTGCTTAACACTACTAGGCTCTGTTCTATGTATTTATTCAGCTCTGGAGTCGCCAGTTGCCGTATAGACAACGTCACAAGTATTCCAAGGTCAAGTTCAAAGTAATAAAGACGATACACCGATTAGTAAGGTTCAAACGATCAATATTTATTATACAGTTATAATAAATACTCATACACACACTAAGAGACTAAGCTATAACTAAACTTAAGCAAACAGAATACTTATCTAACAGGAACAGGCAAGGTCAGAGAACGAGGCCTTCGTCCTGGTCTTGTACTGCAGCCTTCAGCAAGCGTTCTGGTACTGGGGTCTAGTGGGCTTGGATCGCGTAGCGAGCGTTGAACTTGCGGTTTCGGCGGCTGGTGCTCAACGGCTGGAGTCAGGATGCAAGATGTCTATCAGGGCCGGAGCACGGGTTTAACAGACCGGGCTATGTGGGGAATTTGCCTTTATACCCCTCTCTAATGTCCTTGCCCCCTTCTAGGCGGGCTCTACCTTTCGGTACCGATTGGAGCGTTTCCAAACGGTTACCTTCGAAATCCTCCAATGCGAGGGCCTTCCTCGATGTTGGGGGGTGGTTCCGATATTCTTTACTCTGGTGCCATCCTGTCTGCACAACCAATTAAGTGTTACATTGAGATGGAAATGTTGCCATTGTTCGTGCCTGGATCTGGGCCGCCTCATCAGAATGCTAAGCGCTTTGCCATTAACACCTTTGGCTTGGAGATCTTGCACCTGGCCAGAAACTGGTTTGCTGCTTGCAAAATGCTAATTAGTTGAGAGCAGACTGTCTGCTCACACTAAACAGGCTTTTCCTTCTGTCTTCCATTTTACTTTGGCTCAGTGTCCATTTTGCGTGGCCAGCATGGCTACAAAGGCACTTTAGAATATTTTAAACGCCCATTTGTCCACATTGGCACACTGCACCATCATCATTCAGCCCAATCTATGACCCTGAACTACCCGCAGATTTATGGGCAGCCTCCAAACACGAAGTTGGTCTCCCTCCCGTTGTTATTAGAATCAAACCTGATATGCCCTTGCCCTCACTTTCACAGTATCCTTTGCGGCCCGAGGCTGAAGGAGTCTCTGTCATGATTCAATCGTTCCTTCAACAGGGAATTTTGATATCGTGCCAATCGCCCTGTAATACCCCAATTCTTCCAGTTCCTAAGATAGGAAGACCATCCGAATGGCGTTTGGTCACTCCCAGTTAGTGACAATCGCACCTCCTGGTGGATCCACCATCATTCAATATGTTGATGATTTACTCCTTGCCAGCCCTGATTTCATCGCTAACCAGCGTGACACTGTTTACCTGCTCATCCGTCTCCATTTATGGGGATATGTGATCCCGCCCGCTAAAGTTCATAAAGGTCAACGACAGGTCAAATTTTTGGGTGTCCTAATAAGTGCTACTGATCGCTCGCTTACTCAGGAACGCATTACTCCTATATTGCAGACCCCATTTCCTACATCGCCCAAGCAGGTGCAAGCCTTTTTAGGATTAGTGAACTTTTGCAGACAATGGATTCCAAATGTTACTGTACATACTAAAGAATTAACTCCGTACTCCTCTCAAAATGCTCCTCTTAAGTTTGAACTACCTGATTCAGCAAAGCAATCTTTTATTACTCTGAAAAACGCCCTGGCTACCGCCCCAGCACACGACCTATGTATGACAGACCTTTTCACCCAAATTCTTACTGCTGTCCATTTGTTAGTCCAGGCAGCCTCTAATCTAACCCTTCACCAACCAGTACAAGTGCATACTTCACATTCTATCGTGGCTCTCCTAACGTCTCAGCAAACCCAGCATCTGACTCGAGCGCGATTGAGCCGCTATGAGGTTTCACTATTGCAAAACCCCTACCTCTTGTTTCATTATTGTTCAACCTTAAATCCGGCTGTGTTTCTTGAACAGCCCCCCGATAACCTTGGGGACCCACCACACGATTGTTTGCTTTGTAATCACTTCCTTACCGCACCTCGCCCAGATCTAACAGACAGGCCTATTGATAATCCAGATCTAATTTTTTATGTTGATGGCAGTTCTTCCATTTCCCCATTTGGCGTCCCACAGTCGGGATGTGCTGTGGTAACCGACACTGACGTGCAGGAAGCAGCAGCCTTCCAGACCCCTGTCTCTGCACAAAAAGCCGAGCTATTCGCCCTTACTCGAGCATGTATTTTGGCCACGGACAAAAGTACTAATGTTTATACTGATTCTAGATATGCCTTTGGCGTGACCCCATGATTTCGGCCGCCTCTGGCAACAGCGAGGTTTTCTCACCTCTGTGGGAATTCCCATTCAAAATGCTCTTTGGGTTAAAAATCTCCTCTATGCTATTCAGCTTCCCCGTCAATTGGCAGTTATTAAATGTGTTGCGCACACGAAGGGTGACACTCCTGTTCAATTAGGAAATGCCCGTGCTGATTCAGCTGCTAAAACTGCAGCTTCATCAACCTCTTTAATTGTTCCCAGTGGGGCTAATCAGGCTCTAAACCAGGTACCTGCATTAAGGACGAAGGGCATGCCAGAGATAGCTGAAGTTCAAAATTTACAGAGGGACACCTCTGATTCTGAGCGAACACTATGGAAGTCAATGAGGTGTTCGCATTCCTTGACACGAGACCTCTGGCTGACTCCAGTTGGTCAAGTTTATATTCCGAATTTTTTATTGCCGTTACTTGTTGATTATTTGCATTCTTGTACCCATCTTGGCAAGGAGGGAGTGGTACAGCTACTCCTAAAAACTTGGTGGCACCCAGATTTGAATACAGCAGCGCAAACGCGGCTGGATCGATGCGTCATTTGCATGAAACATAATAAGGGTAAAGGTATTAAATGCCCTCTGGGAACCACCCCCTTGCCAGATGATCCTTTTGCTTGTATACAGCTTGATTTTATTGAATTGCCAAAAGCATAGTGTTATAAATATTGTTTAGTAATAATCGATGTGTTTAGTAAATGGATTGAAGCCTTCCCCACCACTAATTTTACGGCACATACAGTAGTGAAGTTGTTGTTAACGGAAGTCATTTCTCATTTTGGGGTACCCAAAATGGTGAGCTCGGACAATGGACCACATTTTGTAGCTCGGATCAATACTGAATTGTGCAAAGCCCTTGTAATTAAACAGCAACTGCACTGCGCGTATCACTCGCAGGCAGCAGGAATTCTGGAATGAGCCAACGGGACTTTAAAAGAAAAATTAACTGAAGAAACTGGGTTAAATTGGCTAAAAGTATAACCCTTGGCACTGTTTCACATGCAAGTGACTCCCCATTCGCGGACCGGACTGTCAGCTGCAGAGATGGTCTATGGTCGGCCAATGAGGACTCCCTGGGATGCCCATGAAAAACCCCTAGAGGGAGTAGACCTCCATGTGATGGGGGAACAAATGCAGAACTATTTGATGCAATTAACACTTTATTTGAAGTTTCTCCACTCACAGGTAAAACAGGCACATCTCCCAGTAACGACAGGGACAGCCGTCCCTCGATATCCAGTGGTCAAACCCGGAGACCACGTGTTGGTAAAAAACTGGGACAGAAAGAAACTAGGACAACGCTGGAGCGGACCCTTCCTCGTACTACTGACGACTCCAACTTCGGTCAAACTTGAAGGACGTGCCAGTTGGATACATCTATCCGATTGCAAGAAGATAGTCTCCAACCCAGACGAGAACACAGGATGAAGATCTTCAGTATCATTTTTAGACTTTCTGGACTATTTAACCTTAATGGCCACCCGGTAGTAAAAAAAACGAACTAAACGAGACCTGCCTTCCAATACCTATTTACATATGTCATATCTTTACGCCGAAAAATTGAATATTAGCAAGTGTTGGGTTTGTACCCATATCCCCGTCCATTCGAGGGAAGGAATACCTCTCCAATCCCTCCCCTTTCATACCGCAGAGACAGTTGAATGGATTTCACGACAAAATCAAACAGGGATCAGGGGAGATAGGGGGAATATGAAAATATGGAAGTCTGCTGGCTATGACATGACTACATTTTCAGCTTCGTATCAACCTACCTACAATCATGCACTAACTCCACCCTCCCTCACTGTCCACTCGTATAATGTTCAAGGTTCCATATGTTTTAATAAATCAGGGAAAGGAAAGTTAATGGGGCAAAGTAGATGCAACCTACCAATACAATCCCCTGGATGACATTGGCTGATGATTTTACAGCCTACAATGGAACCTATTTCATATGCGGCACTAAAGCATATCCGTGGCTCCCCATTGATTGGACAGGATCCTGCTTTTTGGGATATGTCATACCCCAAATGCGTCACCTACCCACCCTTAAGCACTCCCCCTCGCGAGCAAAAAGAACAATTTCTAAAACAGAACGGGCAAGGCATGAACGAACTGATCTACATGGCCTCAGCATTGGAACATCTGGCAAACGTAACTGCAACAGAAGCCAGGGACACTGGACAGGCACTGGCCGAGGTCTCAGCTGAGCTAGTGGCTGTCCGGACCGTGGCATTACAAAATCGACTGGCTTTGGATTATCTGTTAGCGCACGTTCCTCCCTGCGAGGCTATCGTAGGCCAAGAGTGCTGTACTTACATTCCAGATGGCTCTGAAAATATCACTAACCTGGCCGACCATATTAAGAAACAGGCTGCTCAAATTCAAGAAATTGGCAGTGAATTTCACGACTATAACCCGCTGGGTTGGCTAGGGTGGTTGGGTCTTGGATTATTAAGGCCTTTATTCTACTACTACTAATGCTACTAGGGATAGGATTGCTTGCCTGCTTGTGTAAATGCATTTTCAAATGAATCATGGATATACCTATTTAGCTGGTTGTCATGATGTGACAAAAGGGGGGAGTGTGGTATTGTGAAGCAAATAATGGCATGATGGGAAAACTAGTCAAGTCTTCTTGGTACAATTGAATTTAAACCTAAGGCACAGATACAAAATACACAGATACAGCCGAGGTCAACATGACCTGAGAACTGGGTGACTCTGAAATTCTAGATAAGGCTTGTTCGTCATGAACCTAGAAGCAGTCTCAATATATACCAAGCTGAAAAGCTGTCTCTTCCTGTTCGTAAACAAATTTGTCCCTTTCTTAAAACAAAGACAAGATAATGATATGAAACTCCATTCCCCTAAAGGTCAGCAAGGTGACGCCATTGTAACGATTATTACTTATGTTCTACTTTCGATCAAATTCCTGACCAAGTTGTATTCATGTTATCTTGATCCTATAATGTATAAAAATCGCCTTATTCTTCTGTAATATCGCAGACTTGGGACGGACTCAGCAGTTTGTACTTGACTGCTTTCAGACTTCAAATCTCAGCCAATACTGCTAGCAGTCAGTTCTAATTTGGAAATAAAGTTCAGTTTTGCTTACCTAATGAATCATGTTTGTATTTCTCTTTCACAGTCAAGAAGCGGGGAAAATATTGAATACGACACCTTGACCAGACTAGCTCTCTATCACATGGTGATGATGTTCAATGGCCTGTGCACTGCGACTATCTCCCTGGCCGTGTTCTGAGTGAGGGAGAGCCTTAATGTCCTGTGGGCTTTATAGTGGTGGTGTCCTGTTTGGTGATTGGTTGTTCTGTGTCGTGTGTGTTCATTGGTTATCATGGGCGAAATTCTCCGACCCCACGCAGGGTCGGAGAATTGCCCGGGGCCACCGTGAATCCCGCTCCCGCCATTTCCTGAATTCTCCCACCCGCCATAAGTCGGCGTTCTGCCAATCCCGCCGCCCGTCTCTTGAGAAAGGCTGGGGCCGGCGGGATGCCACTGTTTTATGAGCTTTCGTCATTCACCGGCCCGGATGGGCCGAAGTCCCGCCGACGTTGCCACGGGTCACGTCGGCAAAAATCAAAGTTGGTATTTAACGGCGTCAACCAGTGTTGATGCCGTTCGGCGTGGAGGTGGGTGACAGGCCGGGGAGAGAGAGAAATGACAAACTGCGCGTGCCCATGGTGGGGGGGTAAGGGTAAGGGGGTAACGAAACCACCATCTCCCTCGGGGTGCCCGGTGGCCCCCGGGCCTCACTTTGGGACAGAGGTGCGAGCGGGGAGGTGCCCCATCGCGCCACCGACACCTGGCGCTGCCAGTCCTGGAGGCTTGCGACGGTATCCACAAGGATCCGAACGTTTGCGTCCAGGGAGTAGACATTCCCGCTAGGGACTGTGCGACCTCAACCTGTGAGTGCACGACGCCATCCAGCGCGTGTCAGGCGGTTGATGCTCTCGGCGACTGACTGCTGCGACTGGGCCATGACCTGGTGAGACTGGGCCAAGGCCCGCAGGGCGCCAGCAATGTCGTTTTGGCTCTGGCACATTGCTGCCTGTGAGCAGGCAACCCTGTCCAGGGCCGAGGATGGCGCGTGCACATTAACCCCAACGCCTTGCATAACCTGACCCATTGCCTCCACCGCGGATGCCATCCGTGCGGTGTCGGACTGGGTCGCTGCCATGAGCGGCACCACTCCCTGCTCCCGCGGTTCGACTCCTCTAACAGCGTCTGCAGAGTCTGGAAGGCAGCCCTCATCCCGTCGTTGTTTCCCTGGGTTTCTTGAGGCATCGGCTGTGCAGGTGGGTTGAGAAACTCCAGGAACTCAGAAAACGCCTGGGAGTCAGCTGCATGCTGGGCCTGGCCTGGCCTCCGCCAGTCCGGGCCCTCGTCTGCTCCGACCTCCACCTGCTGTACCTGCTCAGCTGTGATGTGCGAACCAGACTGTGACCCAGGAGCCTCATCACTAAATAGGCCAGCCGGGGTGAGTGTCTTTGGGATGGTAGATGGTGTGGGAGATAGCAGTGCCGCAAGCTCGAGGTCGTCTTGGGTTGACGCCTTCTGTGTCATCATCCAGGTGAGAGGCCGCAGGGCGTTGGTGGGCTATTTCTGTTTCCTGCTGTGTCGCCGCCCTCTGGGCGTCCTGCTCCACAGATTCTGTTGGGGAGGATGGGACTCCCCGCTGATCGGGCACCGAATGTTGTGCAGCCCTGGGTGAGGTGGGGCCAGATGCGTGTCTCCGCCTGGAGGCAGACGGCCCTGGTCATTCGGCATCACGTCCTAGGGAAGAGAATGAAACGGCTTATTTAGATTCGCACCGGCTGGGCGCTGGACGGTCCCAGTGGGCAGGGTGTGAAGGGACAGAGGATGGGGGAGGTGTCCAAGTGGGCAGGGTGTGTGTGAAGGGACAGAGGATGGGGGGGGGGGGGGGGGGTGTTTGTCATGGAGGGTTGTCTCACTTGTTGCAGCTCTGCCAACCTCGCATAGCGCGACCTCCCGGGTGCCAGACCCCCCAACAAGGTCCAGTGCCCTCTGCTCAACGTGGTGAGGGGGTGCAGGTTGGGCGAACCCCCTCCAGTCTGGTGCCGCTCACAGGTGTTGTGAGCGGTCTTGGCCTGTTGGGGAGGGGACATAGGTAGATCATTGCAATACGGCAGGTATCAGCAGTCCGTTCAGATACTGGCACAGTTTGGGAGTCAAGTTGTCATAAGACGATTGCATCTCTCCACGGGGCCAGAGCGCTGGGTCTGTGACAACTTTGTGAACCACCCTCGACTAACTCTGTCCCAATCTCCCCTCCCCCCCGTGCCAGGGGGAGGTGGGTGATTAAGTTAAGGGGGGAGGGATGGTTGTGACCAGGGGCACCCTCTTGGCACTTACCCTGGCAGCCCTGGTGAGGTTGTGCATCTTTTTTCTGCATTGCTCTGCTGAACGAGGGGTCTGTCCCACAGCACTGACGGCAGCAGCCACCTCACGCCAGGCCTGGCGCACAGTGCTGGCAGGTTGGTGATGCCCTCTACGCGGGCAGATGATGCCCCTCCTCTGCTCGACGGCATCAAGCAGCGTCTCGACATCGGCCTCAACAAACCGAGGGGCAGCTCTCCTGAGCTCCGACATCATGGCTGACAGATTCTGTGCTCGCCCGCGCCTTTTTACGGCGTCGGGCGGCGTCACGTGGTCGTATTGTCGTCGCGTTCCATCGTCATCGCGCACGTGATTGACGCGGCCGCGTTCCTAGCCCATTTCCCGGACGTGAATACGTCGGGAAATGGACCCTTCCCGACCGTCGTAAAACGCGCCCGTTTTAACGGCCAACTTCGCGATTTTTCGCAGGTGCGGAGAATCGCGCCCTTAGTTTTATAACAAAGTGCAGAGTTAATATAAATCAATTGACAATCCTTCTGTTATCTGCTAACTAACATCTCAAAGAAAAAGGTACAAACTCTGCACCCCCTCCAGTGCATCCTTCTGATTGGGTGGCAACCAGGACTGCACACAAGATTCCATCTTTGGCCTAAACAAGTTGTACCAAGGCCTCACTGTTCCTATATTCTATGCCCCTGCTAATGAAGGCAAGCATTCTCTTTGACTTCTTCACCATCCTATCTATCTGTGCTGCCACCTTCAGGGATCCATGGACTTACACCAAGGTCCCTTTGATTCTTTTGTATTTCCTAAGGGCCTACTATTCATTGTGTTATAACCTACCCTGATTAGACCTCCAAAAATGCATCACCTCACAGTTAGCAGGATTTAAATTCCATGTGCCATTGTCTGTATAATTCACAAGCTGATCAATGTCTGTGTGTAGCCGAAGACTATCTTCATTATCAACAACAATTTCATGTAAAATTATTAATCATACCTTTTGATGCACAATCAATGGACACGAAACGAAGGAATAATTAGGAATAATCCAAAGCGAAGGCTTTAATCTACAAGAAGTGTGCCCAGCAGCAGGAGTACAGGAATGACCTGGCTGCTGGGGCACACGGGTTCTTATACCCTGCCTCATTGGTCGAGAGGAAGGTAGCTCCACCTATGAGAATACAGAGGACACGATACTTGGGCAAATGGGCAGCGAGCCCTCTGCACCAATGGCAGCTCTCACTCCTAGGTACCGTAATACCCCTAGTCATACTACCACACCTTTTTTTGTTAGTGCGAATGAAGCACTTAACACTTGGATCTCTGTTCCAATCATCAAATGTTTATTGATTTAACACTGATGGGGAAGTCATCGCTGGGCTCACCATACCCTTCTCCATCGAACAAAGAAAATTATCAAAGTCTTATACAGTTACTCAGTCCATCCTGGCCGGACACAATCCAATCGTAACTATTATAGATTGGAGATATTCAATACTGAGCAGGAACTTAGTAACTAGGCATGATGGGGCTGTGTGATCAGTACCTCCACAGCTTGGGCCCTCATGATGTTTTCCAGACCCCTTATCAAATGTCCTTGGATCTTCACAATGCACAACCAGGCTCAGGATCCCTGTGGGAAGAGGGGAACACTGTAGCACAGTGGTTAGCACAATTGCTTCAGTTTCAGGGTCCCATGTTCGATTCCCGGGTCACTGTCTGTGCGGAGTTTGCACGTTCTCCCCGTGTCTGTGTGGATTTCCTCCGGGTGCTCCTGTTTTCTTCCACAGTCCAAAGATGTGCAGGTTGGGTGGATTGGCGATGCTGAATTGCCCTTGGTGTCAAAAAGGTCAGGTGAGGTTACTGGGTTACAGTGATAGTGGAGGGATGGGCTTGGGTGAGATGCTTATTCCAAGGGCCAGGGCAGACTCGATGGGCCGAATGGCCTTCTTTTGCACTGTCAATTCTACGATATGATCTCCTTATATTTATCTTTCTTTCCAGTAACTCGATCAGCAGTTAGTCAATGAAGACTCCTGCTGCTATTGATGAGAGAGGCCCTGCTAAACAAGCTTGTAGTCAGTCTCCAGTCACAATGAATGACTGCAAGAATGCAGTCAAGTCAGCTACCATAACTTATAGAATGCGACAGGCGAGAAACACTCATAGGACGCACAGTAGGATACAACAAAAGAGATTTCTAAAGATACTCCCACACCCCGGAGGATCATCCTCCCTGACCTGCACCCAGGCCGGGGATTTTATACTATGGAGCCTTCCCTACTAAAGGCAAAGCTTCGCCCCCAACTACAGACAAAGTGGGATTGGTAAACTGAGTGGCAGTTTGGGATTTGGTTTCCCGCCAAGGTTACTGAAACTGCATAAAGAAGTCCGGCTCATCAGTGTGTCGAGCAGCATACGTTGGCACGCCAACCGCTGTTTGTTGGGTTACAGTCTGCTGCTCACTTCCAACTATGATGTTGGTCCGAAAAAATATTGCATATTGAGCCCAATCATCATCTTTACTCACATCAAAGATCCCCAGCTTTCCTATACGAGGCATTTTGGTCGGTGGCCTAGACAAAGTGGTCCAATGGAACACTTGGTGTCAGCGGCAACTCCACTACAGCCTCATCGCCAGTGTGGAATCCAATGGGCAAGAAACACTCCTTGGATGCACAGTAGGATACAACAAGCGATTTATTAAGATAAAGTACTAATCTCCCCATTCGATGAAGGGTCACGCTGCAGGCTGGTGTTTGTATACTGTGGAGCCTTCCCTGTTAATTGGAAACTCCACCCCCAATTATCAGGGGAGTTCATATTTAAGTTGATGGGAATCAGATGATGCACGCTCCCTTACTTCCCAGGGGCTCACAATACCATCTACATTCACGTCCAAGTCATTTCCACCCCTTGTATCCCTCGCCCTCTGACAGCATCCCACTTTACTGACATGCAAAGCTAGGTCTATGTAATAGAATGTCCATCCCGGGTATGCGTTGTTCCCTGATTATCAGACATTGCATTATTTCACAGCAACAGCTTTACACTTGGTCAATGATCGTAGGGGAGGCAGTGGCGAAACTGTCTTGTTGCTGGACTAGTAATCCAGACTCGTGCTCTGGGGACTCACGTTTAAATCTCACTATGGCAGATGGTGAAATTTTGAATTCAATTAAAGTCTTCAATTAAAAGTCTAATGTTGACCATGAAACCACTGTTGATTGTCGTAGGTGCCCATCTGGTTCACTGATGTCCTTTTGTGGAGGGAGGTGAGGCCTGGTCCAACCTGCATGTGGCTCTGGACCCACAGCAGTGTGGTTGACTCCTAATTGCCTTCGGGATGGGAAATAAATGCTGGCCCAGCCAGCGATCCCATGGACAATGTATATAACATAGGAAGGATCCCTGCACCAATCCCTGTGGTACACTGCTGGTCATAGATTCCAATCACAAAAGCAACTTTCCACCATCACCCTTTACCTCCAATTAAGGAGCCAATTTTGGATCCAATTTGGCAACATGCCTTGAATCCCATGGGCTCTAAACTTTTGGACCAGCCTTCCATGTGGGAACCTTGTCGAAGGCCTTACTGAGTTCCAAGCGAACCATGTTAACTGAACGAGCCTCACCAATAAATTTTGTTTTTCAAAAATATTCAATTAAATTAGTTAGACGGGATCTGCCACCAATAAATCTGTGCTGACTATCCCTGATCAATTCCTGCCTTTCCAAGTGTTGATTAGTCCTGTCCCTCCAGTTTGTTTCAAATAATTCCCTGACCACTGGCGTCAGACTAACTGAACTGTAATTACTTGGTTTATCCAATAGGAATGGGTCCTGTTTTCCCCCACTGGAGCTTTTGAGAGAGGTTCGGATGGTCTGCCTCCACAGTTTGTGGGAGGTGCTTCAGAGTGGCCTTCCTCCCCATCTCTCATCGGCTGTATGCAAGCTGCCTTTCATCCTGGTGGTACTTCCTGCACCCCCCTCCCCCCAGTTAGTTTCTGGTTGCGAACAGGTCCTCAAAGAACATGGGCATTAGGAGCAGAAATGGGTAATTCAGCCCCTCTTGAGCCTGCTCCACCATTGAATCAGTGGCTCATCTTTTCTTGGTCTCAGGTCCACCTTCCTAATTGTTCCCCATATCCCTTTAACTTGTTTCTTCTTTAAATCTGAAATATATCTATCTCCATCTTGAAACCAATTTGATGATTCCAATTCCACCGCACTATGGGACAGTGAGTTCCACCAATTCACCCTCTGCGAGAACTAGTTCCTCCTCATCTCAGTTTTAAAATCTACCACTTCAGTGACCTTTCATTCTAGATTACCCCACAAAGGGGAAGATTTAGTCTACGTTTACTTTATCAATCCCTTTATAATATTTTATATACCTCGGTCAGATCCCCTCACATCCTTCTAAACTAAAACTGTTCAATCTCTCCTCATACATCAACCCTTTCATCCCCGGCATTGATCTGGTGAATCACCTCTGAACTGTCTGCAATGCCACCACATCCCTCAAATAAGGAGACCAAAACTGGAAAAAATACTCCAGATGTAGTCTCGCCACACCCTATACAATTGCAACATCGCTTCTCCACTTTTGTACTCCAGTTCTTTTGCAATTTTTGTTAGTTGATAAAATCTGTCACGTACCAAGGTTTCTGCTTACAGACCTGACCAATCACTCCATACGTATATAGTACAACATACAAAAAAAATTACATACAAAAAATTACAACTGTAAAAAATGATGGAAAGATCAATTTAATATATAGACCTGGCAATTCAAGAGTCCAATAACTGCAGGAAAACTGTTTTTGAATCTGTTAGCAGCAGGAAAATTGTTTTTGAATCTGTTAGAACCAGTTCTTCTGCCCGATGGAAGAAGTTGGAAAAAAGCGTAACCAGGATGGGAGGGTGATGGAACCATCAATTCACCAGACAAGTGTTTCCGATATGAATCTAGGCTTTAATCTACTTACTTCAGATCCAGCCTGTTAACCGTTGATGAACTCTTGGTGAACTCAGGCTGACTCTGGACAAGGGTATTTATACAGCTGCACTAGGGGGAGGAGTCTTGGGTGGAGCCCAGTACAAGTTCCTGACTAATTTCTTATGATTCCTGGGCCAATCAGTTGCAATTTCCTGAGGAAATAAAGGCGTAAAGGAAGTAAAGGCTTCCTTCATTGCAATGTTGACATGGGTGGACCAGGATAAATGTTAATATTCACACCTTGGAATTTGAAACTGTCAACACTCCATGTTGACATCATTGATATAGAAAGGGGCGATTACTGCATCTCGCTTGCTAAAGTCGATGACCAGTTCCTTTGCTTTGCTGACATTGAGCGAGGGAGATGTCTTTGCACCATGTTACTTCTCTCCCATACTACCTCTCTCCCGTACTCCGAATTCAGCAACAACAAGTTGTTGTAGTTGTTGGGGCCAAATCCTGTGCCACAATCATGTGTATAAAGAGTACAGTAAGAAGTCTTACAACACCAGGTTAAAGTCCAACAGGTTTGATTCAAACACGAGCTTTCGGAGCGCAGCTCCTTCCTCAGGTGAATGGCGAGGATGTTCCAGAAACATTTATATAGACAAAGTCAGAGATGCTGGACAATGCTTGGAATGCAGGCATTTGCAGGTAATCAAATCATTACAGATCCAGGGAGAGGGATAATCACAGGTTAAAGAGGTGTAAATTGTCTCAAGTCCGAACAGTTGGTAGGATTTTGCAAGTCCAGGCCTGATTGTGGGGGATGAATGTAATGCGACATGAATCCAAGATCCCAGTTGAGGCCGCACTCATGCGTGCGGAACTTAGCTATATGTTTTTGCTCAGCAATTCTGCGTTGTCGCGTGGCCTGAAGACCGCCTTGGAGAACGCTTACCCGGAGATCAGAGGCTGAATGCCCTTGACTGCTGAAGTGTTCCCCGACTGGAAGGGAACATTCCTGCCTGGTGATTGTTGCACGAAGCCCGTTCATTCGTTGTCGCAGTGTCTGCATGGTCTCGCCAATGTACCACGCTTCGGGACATCCTTTCCTGCAGCGTGAGAGGTAGACTACATTGGTTGAGTCGCACGAGTATGTGCCGCGTACCTGGTGGGTGGTGTTACCACGTGTAATGGTGGTGTCCATGTCGATGATCTGGCATGTTTTGCAGAGATTGCCCTGGCAGGGTTGTGTGGTGTCATGGTCGCTGTTCTGAAGGCTGGGTAATTTGCTGCAAACAATGGTTTGTTTGAGGTTGCGCGGTTGTTTGAAGGCCAGTAGTGGGGGTGTGGGGATGACCTTGGCACGATGTTCATCTTCATTGATGATGTGTTGAAGGCTGCGAAGAAGATGTCGTAGTTTCTCCGCCCCAGGAAAGTACTGGACGACGAAGGGTACTCTGTCAGTGGTGTCCCGTGTGTGTCTTCTGAGGAGGTCGGTGCGGTTTTTTGCTGTGGCGCGTTGGAACTGTCGATCGATGAGTCGAGCGCCATATCCCGTTCGTACAAGAGCATCTTTCAGCATCTGTAGGTTACACTCCTCCTCGTCTGAGCAGATCCTGTGTATACGGAGGGCTTGTCCATAGGAGATGGTTTCTTTAATGTGTTTCGGGTGAAAGCTGGAGAAGTGGAGCATCGTGAGGTTGTCTGTGGGCTTGCGGTAAAGCGAAGTGCTAAGGTGACCGTCCTTGATGGAGATGAGTGTGTCCAAGAATGCAGCAGAATTTGGCGAATAGTCCATGGTGAGTCTGATGGTAGGATGGAATTTATTGATCTCATCGTGTAGTCGTTTCAGTGATTCTTCGCTGTGGGTCCAAAGGAAAAAAATGTCATCGATGTATCTGGTGTATAACATCGGTTGCAGGTCCTGTGTGGTGAGGAAGTCTTGTTCAAACTTGTGCATGAAGATGTTGGCATATTGAGGTGCAAATTTGGTCCCCATGGCTGTTCTATGCATCTGGGTGAAGAATTTGTTGTCAAAGGTGAAGACGTTGTGATCTAGAATGAAGCGGATGAGTTGCAGAATTGCGTCTGGAGATTGGCAGTTGTCGGTGTTGAGGACTGAGGCTGTTGCAGCAATGCCGTCGTCATGGGGGATGCTGGTGTAGAGTGCCGAGACATCCATTGTGACAAGGAATGTTCCTGGTTCAACTGGTCCATGGGTGCTGAGTTTCTGTAGGAAGTCCGTCGTGTCGCGACAGAAGCTGGGTGTACCTTGTACGATGGGTTTCAGGATACCCTCGATGTGGCCAGAGAGGTTCTCACACAGGGTCCCATTGCCTGAAACGATAGGAAGGCCTGGTGTGTTGGCCTTGTGTATTTTCAGGAGGCAGTAGAGATCTCCAATGCGGGGATTACGTGTGATGAGAGCAAGTAGGGTGCTCTGAAGGTCTGGATCCAAGGTCCTGATCAGTCTATTGAGTTGGCGGATGTGTTCCTTGGTTGGGTCTGCGGGTAACTGTCTGTAGTGTTCCTGGTTGTTGAGTTGTCGGTATACTTCTTTGCAGTAGTCCGTTCTATTCAGTATGACGGTGGCCCCTCCTTTGTCTGCTGGTTTGATGACAATGTTGCGGTTGGTTTTGAGAACGCGGATGGCGTTGCATTGTACTTGGGTGACGTTCGGGGCTGCCTTGTGAATGCGACTGATGAATCTGGCATTGACACGACTTCTGACGGCTTCAGCATACATGTCGAGTCCAGGGCAGCGGCCTTCCGGAGGGGTCCAATTCAACACTTTCCTTTTCATTTGCTGCACCGCAGATCTTGCGGTCTGCTGTTCCGGTTCATTGGTCGTCTCCTTGGGTTCGCTGTCGGCCTCTTGGGGTCTGTGGAAGAATTCCCGGAGCCTCATTCGCCTGATGAATTCCTCAGTGTCTGCCGCGAGACTGATGGGGTCCATTTTGGTGGTGGTGCAGAAATTGAGCCCTCTGCTGAGGACTTCGATTTCGTTTGGTTGAAGGGTGTAGTCCGACAAGTTGACAATAGATTTCCCTGTATTGTTTTCAAGTGTGATACTGGGGGAGGCTTGGTTGCTGCTGGTGGTGATGCCGAGTTTCTCAAGCTTCCTGTTCTTGGTGTGCATGTAGGTGGCATAGTATTGTTGTCTCACCTGTTTGGCGGTGTTCCGCAGCTGGTCTGCTGTGTCCTGAGTGCAAGTTGAGAATATGGCCTCTATCTTGGTTTCCAGGTTGCGTCGACTGCTGTAGAGCTGGTGTACGAGATGTTTGAGGAGTGTGCCAGAGGTGCGGCGGCAGAGTCTTTCAGCGTAGTCGGTTTTGTAGGTCGACTTGAGTGGGTTTGTGATCTGTAGCCCTTTCGGGATCTTGTCTGCTTTTTTGCATCTTTGTAGAAACTTAATGTCAGTGTCTATATGCGCAATCTTCCTGGCGATCCTCTCCACTTTGAGCCGGCAGTTTGCGGTGTCAATGGTAGCCATGATGTGGAGATGCTGGCGTTGGACTGGGGTGAGCACAGTAAGAAGTCTTACAACACCAGGTTAAAGTCCAACAGGTTTGATTCAAACACTAGCTTTCAGGGCACTGCTCCTTCCTCAGGTGAATGGCGCATGAGTGCGGCCTCAACCGGGATCTTGGATTCATGTCGCATTACATCCACCCCCCACCATCCGGCCTGGACTTGCAAAATCCTACCAACTGTTCGGGCTTGAGACAATTTACACCTCTTTAACCTGTGATTATCCCTCTCCCTGGATCTGTAATGATTTGATTGCCTGCATTCCAAGCATTGTCCAGCATCTCTGACTATATAAATGTTTCTGGAACATACCTCGTCATTCACCTGAGGAAGGAGCTGCGCTCCGAAAGCTCGTGTTTGAATCAAACCTGTTGGACTTTAACCTGGTGTTGTAAGACTTCTTACTGTGCTCACCCCAGTCCAACGCCAGCATCTCCACATTATAAAGAGTATAGTAGAGGGCTGAGTATGCAGCCTTGTGGCCCCTTGATGTTGAGGACTATCGTTGAGGATGTTGTTGCCTATCCTTGCTGAGAATCCAGTTACAAAGAGAGCCAAGTCCTGGGTTTGGAGTTTGGCTATGAGCCTGATAGGAATTAGTATTAAATTATTGTATTACTACTAGTTCTATACTGATTGGTTGTAAATACTAGGGGTATTATTTATTATGGTATTTAATGCACAACTATACTCCATAAACAGGAGACCGACATAGCTGTCATTGTTGTCAAATGTTCCAGGGAAATGATGTGAAATGAATTGCAGAGAATCAAGCCAAATTGAAAGGTTGACGTGGATACATCTCATGACTAATCGCTAAAAGCACTTCATAATAATAGATGTCAGGGCCACTGGGCGATAGTGGTTAAGGCACAATGCCTCAATTTTCACCAGCGCCAAACTGTATGCTATGCAACCGGCCGGCTCCTGTAGGCAAAATCTGGATCCCACCTTAGCATGGTGAGAAACCAATAATCACCCCTTAAGCCCTATTCTATACAATCAACAGGAGCAATCCATATCCAGCAGCCTCCCTTGATCCAGTGGCCTCCCCATCAAGTGACACTCTGGCGCCCCGATTAGTACGCATTGTGGAAAAACGCGAACCTGGCAGAAAGGCTTCTGCGGGGACCCGGGGAGGGGAGTAGTCATCCTCGCTAACGGGCAATGAGCCTGGGGCATGGGGCTTCCTGTCCCTGGACTCGGACGGGGCTGGAGGGGGGGAGTGGTTGTAGCCCTGGTTGGGGTGGGGTTGACCACCATTTGGGGGGGGGGGTTAGGCATATCGAAGATGTGGGGGCAAAAGTGTACAAGTCCTCCCATGCCAACCTCTGGATAATGTGTTTTCAGTCTGGTGGCAGCACTCATCCCTGCCTGTCTGCCACACTGACTACCCATAACTCCCACTGACTGCGGACATCTCTGGCAGTTGAAGGCTATTGCTCGCTGGGAATTGGCAATCGCAATTAAGTGAGCACTTTGCATCCCAAGTGGATTTCCATGGCTGGGCGGGCCATTACAAGTGGGCTTATTGCATAGCATCCCAATGAGACCATGATGCCTGGACACTGCAGGAGGCAGCAGCACCGACGCAGTTAACTTTAGTTCATAGAATAAACATTATTTTGCATTAAAAAATACTTTTTATTTCTGCTGTACCACACCTGTAGAGTGGGCCGTGTGCTCCCCGTATCACAATCTATTAAAAGTTGTGGATCAGGTGAACTCCATGAGAACTCCATCTCTAAACCCTGGCCCATAACATTAAACAACAGGCTCCTGACCAAAGTCTTGAAAGCCAGGGGTAGGCCTTGTTATTACAGACAAAATACGTTCCAATATAAGGAGTATAACGGGTGGTTTCTTCCTAGAGATCTGGAAATGTGGAATTACTTGAGATTCAGTAATCCTGTTAAGCAGGCGCAAGCAATTTTTGAGCTCTGAATCGAGTACAAGATGTACTTGCATGAAAGTAATGGGAGCAATTGCTATCCCATCTGCATTCCTGCAGGATCATCATTTAACTCAGCATATGGACCCTTTCTGGTCAGTAGACAAAAGGTGAATTTGGGGAGGGTTTATGTTTGTCATAAAAGCAAATTACTGTGGATGGTGGAATCTAAAGAGAAAATGCTGGAAAATCTCAGCAGGTCTGGCAGCATCTGTAGGGAGAGAAAAGAGCTAGCGTTTCCAGTCCGATGACCCTTCGTCAAAGCTGACAGACCAAGAAAGTGGGAAGTATTTATACTGTGAAGGGTCAAGGTGCAGGGTAAGGGAGGGTCAAGGTCAGGGTGAGGTCAAGGTCAGGTCAAGGTGAAGGTTGAGGTCGGTGTCAAGATCATGGGAGGGGGACTCGCCCTGGCTGCCCTGACGAGGTCGTTGATCTTCTTGTGGCACTGGTTGCCTGTCCTTGGGGTCAAACCCACAGCACTGACGGCCTCTGCCACATCCCTCCACAGGCGCTGGCTGAGGCGTGGGGCGACCCTGCAGCCATCTCCAGGGTACAGGGCCTCCCTCTCCTCAACAGCGTCCAGGAGCGCCTGGAGGTCACGTTCTTGGAACCTCGGGGCTGAGCGTCGGCCGGCCATGTTTGGTGTTCTTGCGGGCGGGGGGGGGGGTCTTTGTGATGTCACGCCGGGCGGCGTTGATATGTCGCCCGCATTAACCGAGGCGCCCCTTCTGCAGCGGGTGAAACCAACTTGAATGGCGTAATGCCTCTGCTGGCCCATTCGGGCCCGGAGAATACGTGATGTTTTGTGGGTCCCGACGCCAGAGTCATCAGTGCCGTTTTTGGCGCCGGGTCCTGGGCATTGCGACGGTCATCGGAGAATTTCGCCCAATATTTGGGAAGTTGAAGTCACCCATGACTACTACCCAATCTGTTCCTCCATCTCTGCTGCTACTGGGGGGGCCGATAGAAAACGCCCAACAATGTGACTGCTCCTTTCCTATTTCTGACTTCTACCCATATACCTCAGTGGGCAGATCCTCCTCGAACTGCCTTTCTGCAGCTGTTATACTATCTCTAATTAACAATGCAACTTCCCCTCCTCTTTTACCATCCTCCCTAATCTTATTGAAACATCTATATCCAGGGACCTCCAACAACCATTTCTGCCCCTCTTCTACCCACGTTTCCGTGATGGCCGCCGCATCGTAGTCCCAAGTACCGATCTATGCCTTAAGTTCATCCACCTTATTCCTGATGCTTCTTGTGTTGAGGTATACACACTTCAACCCATCTCCGTGCCTGCAAGTACTCTACTTTTGTCAGTGTTCCCTTCCCCACTGCCTCCCTACACGCTTTGGCGTCTCGAATGTCGGCTATCTTAGTTGCTGAATGACATCCGGTTCCCATTCCCCTGCCAAATTAGTTTAAACCCTCCCGAAGAGTACAAGAAAACCTCCTCCCAGGATATTTGTGCCCCTCTGGTTTGGATGCAGCCTGTCCTGCTTGTACAGGTCCCACCTTCCCCAAAATGCACTCCAATTATCCAAATACCTGAAGCCCTCCCTCCTACACCATTCCTGCAGCCACATGTTCAACTGCACTCTCTCTCCCTATTCCTAGCCTCGCTATCATGTGGCACTGGCAACAAACCAGAGATGACAACTCTGTCTGTCCTGGCCTTTAACTTCCAGCCTAACTCACTAAACTTGTTTATTACCTCCACACCCCTTTTCCTACCTACGTCGTTGGTACCAATGTGCACCACGACTTCTGGCTGCTCAGCCTCCCCATTTAGGATCCTGAAGACACAATCCGAGACATCCCTGGCACCCGGGAGATAACACACCTTCCGGGAGTCTCGCTCGCGACCACAGCATCTCCTATCTATTCCCCTAACCATTGAATCTCCCATTACTATTGCTTTTCTATTCTCCCCCGTTCCTTCCTTTCTGAGCCCCAGAGCCAGACTCAGTGCCAGAGCATCCAAAACAGTATACTTGGTTTTGAAGGGGAATGGCCACGAGGGATCCCAGCACTGTCTGCTCGTTCGTTTTCTTTCCCCTGATTGTAACCCAGCTACTCTTGTCCTGTACCTTCAGTGTGGCTACCTCCCTGTAACTCTTCTCTATTGCCCCCTCTGCCTCCCGAATGATCTGAAGTTGCTCCAGTTCCTTAACACTGTCTCTGAGGAGCTGGAGTTGGGTGCACTTCTCGCAGGTATAGTCAGCGGAGACACCGGTGGTATCCCTCACCACCCACATCCTACAGGAGGAGCATGCAACTGCCCTAGCCTCAATCCCCTCTTTACCTACAGAATATAGCTGCCCTGTGGACCAACTGGACCTCCGTCTTCCGACTCTGCTCCCAGTCAGCTGCACTCTCTGTAAACTCCTGGCTTCCTTCTCGCTCTTTATGGAAATGAAATGAAAAGGAGCACCTTGCTCCCTCCTCATCTAAGTCCCTCAGTCACCAAACTCTCACTGTAGCACCCAAATGCACCAAATGCAGCACTCGCTCAGTCACCAAACTCTCACTATATCACTCAAATGCACCAAATTCAGCACTCAGTGCAAAGACTCTGTCGTTGAGAGCGCAGCTGTTCTGGCGGCAACTCCGGCACGGTTTGGTCTACGGTGTCTCTGGGAGCATGTTGAAATCCTCTTCATCCCCAGGTGTGAGCAGGGGGAAGACGGATTGACCTGGAGCGTGGGGTGCGCAGGGGGAGGGGAGGGTGGCGTCGGGTGTGTGGAACCAGCTGGTGCCAGGTCCCTGAGGGAGACTGTCTTGGCGGCGTTGGGGTACACTACGTAGGCGTACTGTGGGTTGGCGTGAAGTATTTCTACCCTCTCAATCAACGGGTCTGCCTTCTGGAGTCGATAGTGTCTATGGAGGAGAATGGTTCCAGAAGCTGCCAGCCATGGCGGGAGTGAAACCCTGAAGGTGGACTTCCTAGGGAAGGCAAAGAGACATTCATGGGGTGTTTCATTAGTTGCATTTTAGTACGACTTTGGTGGTGCCAAAGGGAACCCTACGAAAGTGGTAAAGGCAGCCATCTGCCTCAAAGGCAGTGCATGGGCTGTCTGCCTTCCCGATGGGGAGCTGGTGGTAGGTAGATTTCAGGTCCACAGTTGAGAAGACCCGGTACTGTACAATCTGATTGACCATATCAAATACGTGTGGGAGGGGGTACATGTCAAGCTGCGTGTACCGATTGATGGTCTGACTGTAGTCAATGACCATTCTGTGTTTCTCCCCAGTTTTCACAAATACCACTTGGGCTCTCCAGGGGCTGTTGCTGGCCTCGATGATGCCTTCCCGAGCAGTCGCTGGACTTCGGACCTGATGAAGGCCCTGTCCTGGGCGCTGCACCATCTGCTCCTGGTGGCGTCGGGTTTGCAATCCGCGGTTAGGTTTGCAAATGGGGAAGGTAGATCGGCCCTTTAGGTTCACGAGGCTGCACACAGTAAGGGGTGGTAAGGGCCCGCCGAATTTCAGTGTTAGGCTCTGGAGGTTTCGCTGGAAGTCCAGGCCGAGTAGCAGGGCAGCGCAGAGGTTGGGAAGGACGTATCAGAAGCTGCTGAACTCCACACATTGGACAGTGAGGGTGGCGATGCAATACCCCCTGATCACTACGGAATGGGACCTGGAGGCTAGGGAGATTCTCTGGTTAGCGGGGTGTACCGCGAGGGAGCAGAGCCTTACCGTATCGGGGCGAATGAAGCTCTCGGTGCCCCCGGAGTCCAGCAGGCAGGAGATCTCGTGCCCATCGACCTTCACTTTGGTTGGAGCAGTTGCAAGGTTGTGTGGACGAGACTGGTCAATCGTGACCGAGGCGCGATGCGGCTCGTCATCGGCGTGTGCAGGCAGTGAGTGGCCAGGGGAGCATGGATCCTGGGTCGGGTACGGTGGCGGTGCCCACTGGCCGCACGTGTTGTGGGGAAAACAAGAGGGCCGCGCCCAGTGGTCACATGTTGCGAGTCAAGTCAGGTGGCGGTGCCCTCGGGCAGCATGTGGTACAAGGAGGGAAAGACAGCACCCACTGGCCACAAGTGGGAGGTGCCAGAACAATAGCGGTGACTGAGCGGGCCAGGCACATCGCAGCAAAATGTCCCCTCTTGCAGCAGGCCTTGGAGAGGGCGCTCTGGGCCGGGCAGTGCTGTCGGGGGTGTTTGGACTGCCCACAGAAGTAACATTTGGGTTCCCCCCAGGGTTGGTTGGCTATCGCGCGGCACAGGTGTTGGTTGGCTGAGGGCGGTCGCTGATGGGTCCGCGATGGGGCAGCCGTCTGCGGAGTCCACGATGCACAGGGGTGGTGGCCGCGCGGTAGGTGACATAGGCCGGGATGTTGCGTGAAGCGACCGTAAGTGAGAGCGCTGGCTTTTTGGTTTCCGCGAGATCGAGTGTGGCCACTTCTAAGAGGCGCTGGCAGATGTAATCTGAATCTATGCCCATAACAAATGTGTCTCATGAGCAAATTAGAGTGTTCCGTGGCCAAAACGGCCTGACAGTTTCAGTCTCTAACTATGGGAACCAGGGCATGCCTGAAATCTTCCACTTACTCACCAGGAAGTTGACGACACGGGAGAGGAGGTGGCTGGTGTAGTGTGTTAGTCCGCTGAGCGTAGTTTTCCTTCAGTAGCGCCATGGCTTCCGCGTTGGTCGGCAGATCCAGGATAAGTGGAAAGATGTTGGAGCTCTGCCGCGTGTAAAGGATCTGGATCTTTGCTTTTGGGATTGGGATCTGGTACTGAACGCTTCGAAACAGGATAGCCAGCCAATGTTGAAAGTCCTTTTTGGCGTTGTCTGTTTGCGGATGCAGCTGCAGCCAATCCGGCTTAATGCGGAGGTCCATCTTCTGAAAACTTAGTGTAATAAATTGATGCACGATCAATTACACAAAGATGAGAGTTGGATGCAATCGAGGCTTTATTACACTAAGATGTGTGGCCTCCTACAGCAGCTGGCGAAATGGCTGCTGTACGGGGAGCACACATATATTTATACTCCGCCTACTGGGCAGAGCCAGCAGGCAGGGAACTACCCCCATACCTGTAGTACAGGGGCCTTACCATAAAGCACCTACATCGACATCCTCTACATACAATATTTACATCAGTGGTGACTACCACAAAGAAGCCATTTGAAATCTTGGGTCATTTATTCTTTTGTACTTGTAATGTATTATCACGTACCTACCACTTCTCCTTCTCCTCTTCCCCCCCCCCCCCCCCACCGTTCCCTTGACGTGCTTAGCTGCCTGCTCTACTGCTGCGTCCAGGTGTATCAGAGGTGGAGGCAGCCTGCTGCTTATCGCATCTTCAATGCCCTTGCCGGCAGCACAAGAACAGCCATACCGCCTGCCCTGGTACTGGCTACAAGATGCAGCCTCGTCAGAGCGGTGCAACTTAGGGGAGTTAGTGGGTGCCATAAAATGGGACCAGGTTGGTACCCAGTGCCCCCTCCATCTGCTCAGTGTCTTTAGTGCACTGCTGGTCACCTCCGAATTGACGTGTGTGCACTGGATACTGATGTGACAGTTATTAATGATATTGCTTTTCAGAGTCTCCAGGTATCAAATGATACCAATGATCAAAGACCAAACAACCAGTTAGTTAGTTAAAGTTCAATGATAGTTTATTTACACACAGGAATTACTTTGACATGCAACATAACACGACAAGCTCCAATTGCACCTAACACGACAACAACCTGCACTTAACTTCAGGCACCCGGATTTAAGCAGAGGGACAATAATTCGGCAGGCTTTGATTACTGCCTTCGATTTTGGCCAATAAAGGGGCAGGTGCCTTGACGGCGGGCGTGTCTGAGCGGTCATTGACCTTGGCCTTTTGGGCTCCCTGAGCAAAGGGAGTAGTGCCGATGAGTCTGTTTCTGTATCTGTTACCCGAGTACAGGTCTTTTGTTCTGGGGAAATGGGCCATTAGAATGCAAAGTAGCTGGGGATTTCGATAGCATCTAGTTATCTGAGTTGCCAATATACATAAACTCTGAGCATCTTGAGTCCTGGGTTGGCCATATTTTCCATGGTCCTTTTGCAAGTGGCCACCTTTCCCAGGATCTTTTGTGAGTGGCCACCCCAGATGGCTATAGGATCTACCTCCAACTAGGGCCATGTGCAACTGCAGAGCCTGCCCAAATTTGGAAACATAATTGAGACACTAGCTAAATTTGAAACTTTTGTTGGAAAGACATGGAGCATAAATATTTACAATTAAATGCACAAATATTCTCCAGGCAATGCTGCCTTTATGATCCAGAATCTTGTCCGAGATGTAGCTCCTTCTGTCACATCCTTTTGCATTCTGTTCCTGGCTGCTGAGGTGAAGCATGCTGCTAGGTAGAGGCAACTGAAGAATTAACCAAAGGGTTATTTATATGTAAATAACCCCACCAATATGCAAGTGAGTTATAGAAAGGTAGCTCGACACAGGCGAAGTCCCGTTTGCAGTACCCCACTGCTCATAAACTGGGATATGCTCTGATGCAAACCAATAAAGGGCATACTCTCACAGACAGAGGGCGTGATTCTCCGAGGCAGCACTGGTTTGGCGAATCGGCTGCCGCGCCAGTTTTCAACGTAACGCCGGTCCGACGCGCTCCCGTGATTCTCCCAACCGGCGAAATCTGCCCCGTCGGCTTCCACGCAGAGCAAGCCGAAGAATCGCCCGAGACACCCAAAATGGCGATTCTCCAGTAGACCCGCTATGCTCTGGCCCGAATGGGCAGAAGTCCCGACGGTGTGACCCCAGTTCATGCCGTCGCCGTTCACACCTGCTATATACAGTCGTGCTGGCTGACGCTGAGCACTGAGGAGGTGAGCGGACGGTCCCGGAGTTCCTGCAGATTGGGGAAGGCTTCCCCGAGAACGCAGTGGCGAACGGGGGAAGTGGGGGGGGGGGACTGGAAGTGAGACTCGGCCGGGGCCCGGAGCGCGGCGGCAATGTCGTTTTGGCTCTGGCGCATGGCTGCCTGTGAGAGGCAGCTGTCTCCTGGGCCATGGATGACGCGTGCACATTAAGCCCAACGCCTTGTAGAACCTGACTAATGGCAGAAACCATTTCACCCATTGCCTCCACCGCGGACGCCACCCGTGCGGTGTCGGCCTGGCTGCGATGAGAGGCACCACTCCCTGCTCCTGGACGCGGATGGACTCCTCCAACTGTGTCTGCAGCTGCTGGAAGATGGCCCTCATCCCGTTATTCAGTCCCTGGGTTTCCACATGTATCAGGTGTCCGGGTGGGTCAAGTACAGCCAGGAACCCAGGAACCGTCTGGGCGGCAGCTGGATGCTGGGCCTGGGCTGCCCTCCGACCGTCCAGCCCCTCGGCTGCTCCAAACTCCCCCTGCTATACCGGCCCGGCTGTGTGGTGCACACCAGACCGTGACCCGGGAGCCTCATCACTTATTTGCCCAACCGAGGTGAGTGTCTCTGTGATGGTGGATGGTGTGGGAGACAGCAGTGCCGCAAGCTCTACGTCATAGTCTGTAAATAAGTCCGGTGTGTCCTGGTCCCCCTCATGGCCCAGCGCAGGGCGCACGCGGCCCATGTCATGTTGTGCTCCAGGTGACTCCGTCCACTGTGTGGCTGTCCTCTGTGCGTCAATGTCCCCTGTCCCCATCACTGTCGTGGCTCATGGCCTTACCTTTGGGCAATGCACAGCCATCACAATCATCACTGTCCGTCCTTTGGCCCTCAGTATTGTCTCTGTCCGTCCTCTGTGCATCCCTCTCCAGAGTCCAGGAATGAGAGTATGGCCCTCCTGGCCGACCTCCTGCCACCCTCTGGCATGCATCCCAGGGTGCGGTTGAGGTTGCGGATGGTCGGCTGTGTCTTGCCGAGACAACCCTGGATGTTCGGCGGCTGGCCCTGGGAAACACAATGATACGGGGGTCGTTGGATACGCTGGGCCGGGTGTACGGTGGTGGTGGGGGCAGTGTGAGCAGGGGGGGGACAGTGGGCAGGTGTGAGGGGATGGGGGGTGTAGTGGCCAGAGTGTGAGGGGGGCGATGAGAGACTGGGAGTGGTGGCCATGCAGGGGTGTCCCACTTGCTTCTGCTCCTCCAACCTCACATTGCGCGACCTCCCGAGTGGCGGATTCCCCAGCAAGGTCCAGTGCCCTCTGCTCGTCCACTGTTAGTGGGTGCAGCACAGGCGAACCCCCTCCAGTTCTCATACGCTCACGGTTTTTGTGAGCTGTCTTGTCATGTTTGGGGGGGGGGGGGCGCGCATGGATAGAGCATCACAATTAGGCGGGTATTATCAGGGCGTTCAGATATAGGCTACATTAATGGTGGGGGGGGGACAGTTGGAGCCACACCATGTCATCTCTCCAGGGGGTCGAGTACAACGTTCACCCCCCTCTCCCTTGTGCCCCGGGGGAGGGGGGGTGGTTGTGACCTGGTTGTGACCCGGGGGCACCCTCATGGCACTTGCCCTGGTGAGGTCGTGGAGCTGCTTCTTGCACTGCTCCCCGGACCGGGGGGTGTGCCCCACAGCACTGACCGTGGTGCCAACCTCACGCCAGGCGCGTCTCACTGTGCTGGACGGCTGGCGATGCCAACATCTTGGGCAAAGGATGGCCCTTCATAGTTCCACCTCATCGAGGAGGGTGTCCAGGTCCGTGACCCGGAACCTCGGTCGCAGCTCTTCGGTGCTCAGCCATCTCTCCTTCTTCTCCTCCTGGGTCCTTCCGTGCGTGGATCGTGCTCTTTAAGACGCTAGCGACGTTATTTGGGTGTCGCACGCTGACGATGCTGCTTTCGCGCTCCGCTACTAGCCCATTTCTGGGCCTGAATCGATCGTGATCGGGGTCGTTTCACGCTGTCGTGAAACTCGACGGCGTTCACGACGGCAAACTTCTTCATTCACAAAAACTTCAATGCTGAACAAGTTCTGGGTTAATGTAATGACTCCGCACAAGACACGTTTAGCCCAAGTTGCCTTGAATTCCCATACAAACCATCACTTTTTTAATAAAAAGCCTCCACGGGAATCCAGAGGCAAAACTCCCATATTTCTGTCCAAAATCTTACTCAATTTAAACTCTAACGTCCGGATTTAGCTGATACTCTGATCCTTCAACCTCAACCTCAATATCCCTTGGATCTGGTTGATAACTTCCAACTCCCCACACATGATTTGCTCTTCCTGGTGGGTGTTTCAGGGCTACTAATCAGGTTGCTTGTCCCTTTATTCTACTACGTGGGTAGCAGAGTGGTTAGCACCACTGCCCCTCAGCACCAGGGACCCGGGTTCAATTCTGGTTTTGGATGACTGTCTTTGTGGAGGTTGCATGTTCTTCCAGTGTTTGCGTAGGCTTCCTCCCACAGTCCAAAAATGTGCAAGTTGGGTGGACTGGCTATGTTAACTTGCCCCTTGGGTTATGGTAACAGGCCAGGGGATTGGGCCTGGATAAGGTGCTCTTTCGGTGGGTTGGTGCTGACTAGAGGGCCGAATGGCCTTCTGCGCTGTAGAGGTTCTATGATTTACTCTAGTTTGGCTGTGTCCAGGAGACCTTTAGTGATGTCTGCCAGCCAGAAGATGGTTGCCTACCCAACCTTTGACACCAGCCCTCCAGGCCTTGATCAGAGGAGTAGGGCAGCATACATGTGTGCTTTAAACGCCAGGGCTGGCTCCAAAGGAGTAGGGCAGCATACATGTGTGCTTTAAACGTGAGGGCTGGCTCCAAAAAGTACACCAGACTTGCCTTTCTGGATTACTAGTCCAGTGACCATTTTACTGCACCCACATCACTTCTGTTAGAACACGTCAGTGACATGGTGCAGCAGTCAGGGGGACAAGACATCCCAGGTCTCCATCTGGAAGCTGTTTGAAGTCTGCCAGACACTTCTGTTCAGAATCTGATGATTAGCATGAAGAACCCTGCTGACAATTGATGAAGGGAAACATGGAACAGCAGTTCTTTATCTTTGTAATGATTTTGTGAGGTGGTGGAAGGGAAAGATGAAATTTGGTGAGGGGGGAAGAAAGGGTTGTCTTGCTGTGAATGTTGAAATAATAAACGTTTCTCAAACTTAAAATACATAAAGGCAACTGTGAAGAACATTACCCATGCTGTATACTTAAATTACAGCCCCCCCCCCCCCCCCCCCCCATCGAATCCCTAAACTCAGAATACAACTGAGCCAAATTCAACAAATATTTACCACACGGGGCGAAATTCTCCGACCCCACGCAGGGTCGGAGAATTGGCGGGAAGCGGCGTTATTTCCGCTCCCGCAGGTTTTCGAATTCTCCCGCCGGTAAAAAACCGGCGTTGTGCAAATCCCGCCGGCAGCCTGTGAAAACAGCTGGCGCCGGCGGGATTTCATTTTTTTTGCACTGACCTTAAATCTCCGGCCCGGATGGGCCGAAGTCCCGCCGACGTGGCCACGGGTCACGTCAGCGCAAATCAAAGTTGGTTTAAAACGGCGTCAACCATTGATGATGGTTGACGCCGTTCAGTGTCGGGGGTGAATGCGCGTGGGGTGGGTAGCGGCATTGGAGCGCGGTGGGGGGGAGCGGTGGGGGGGGCGGCATTGGAGCGCGGTGGGGGGAGCGGTATTGGAGCGCGGTGGGGGGGAGGCATTGGAGCGCGCGGTGGGGGGAGCGGTGGGGGGGCGGCATTGGAGGCATTGGAGCGGTGGGGGGATAGGGGATGGGGAGGAGGTAGGGGAGAGAGGGGTGGGGAGGTGGGGGTGTTGGGAATAGAGAGATCAATCACTTGCCTCGAGTGCCGGTCGATTGGGGGGGGAGGTGTTTGTTAAGAGAGAGAGAGATCAATCAATTACCTCGAGTGCCGGTCGATTTGGGGGGGAGGTGTTTGTTAAGAGAGAGAGATCAATCAACTACTTTAGTGCTGGTAGATTGGGGGGGGGGGGATGGATGGGGTGGGGGGGGGGTTGTGGTTGGGGTGGGTGATGAGGGCAGTGATGACATGGTTGTCTTCCCTGCCACAACCCCCCACCCCTGCAGGCCATGTTTTTCAATCAGCCTGTGATGTTGGCCGCCGTAGTTGCATCCGCGATTGTACAAGTCGCCCTGGAGGAGGAGGAGGAGGAGGAGAACAAGGAGGGGGAGGAGAACGTTGTGGCGGCACATAGACGGAGACGTCTGAGGAGGCCCCGTGTGTACAGATCCCGTTCATCGTTCCTGGAACTCACAGACCGGGCATGCAGGAGGAGACTCCGGATGAGCCCTGAAACCGTGGCACACATATGCAACCTGATGGCTCACCTGGCACCGCGTGGCACTGGGGGAGGACATCCTCTCCCCGTGTCACTCAAGGTTACAGTGCCCTCAACTTTTACGCCACGGGCTCATTCCAGGCGCCGACTGGGGACCTGTCTGGCATCTCACAGGCATCGGTGCACCGGTGCATCCGGGCAGTGACAGACGCCCTTTATGCCATCGCGGACCGCTACATCCGCTTCCCCATGGACCAGGCGAACCAGGATGCCCGGGCCGTGGGGTTCTCTGCCATGGCTGGTTTTCCCATGGTCCAAGGGTTGATCGATGGGATGCACGTAGCCGTGCGGCCACCTGCAGACGACAGGGCCGTCTTCACAAACAGGAAAGGGACATATTCTGTGAACACCCAAGTGGTCTGCGACCACCGCATGATAATCATGCCCGTTTGCGCACGGTTCCCGGGAAGTGTTCATGACTCATACGTGTTGTCGCGGTCGAACATCCCTGGAATGTTCGAGGGACGCCACCGCCGGATGAGGGGCTGGTTGCTGGGAGATAGGGGTTACCCATTGCGGACGTGGCTGATGACGCCTGTACGGAGGCCACAGACTAACGCAGACAATAGATACAACGATGCCCATGCAGCGACCAGGGGTCTAATTGAGAGGTGCTTCGGGATCCTCAAGTCGCGATTCCGGTGCTTGGACATCTCTGGGGGGGGCCCTCCAGTACCCGCCAGATAGGATCGGCCGCATCATTGTGGTGTGTTGTGTCCTGCACAACATCCCCCAGCAGAGGGGTGATGTGCCGCAGACAGAGGAGGGGGGAGTGGAGGAGCGGGAGGAAGAGCCGCAGACTTCCCCAGACAAGGGAGATGGGGGCAATGGTCAGGGCAGACGGGCAGATCATTGGCGGGTGGCCGCCCGACCTCACCGTCTAGACCAGCGAGCACGGGACAGGCTGATAGCCGGCCGGTTCACAGACTAGGGTGGTAGCGATTCTGCAAGTATGGCAACGTTCCACACACCATTGCAACATCCAAGCACCCTCACCCCCCCCCCCCCCCACCCACCCAACACTCTCACTCCCCCTCACCCGCCCAACACCCTCACTCCCCCTCACTAACCATGCACCAAGTCCCAAAACCTCACCAACCATTCCCACATCACCTGAAAGTACAACACCCCTCCATTGCACATCCACTGCGACACAATGGGCAGTCATCACACGGTTGCCGATGGAAGCGTGTCTACTGCTGTCCATGGAGGATGATGACGTCACGCACTGCGATGAGCTCCTGGCTCCATTTCGTCGCTCAATGTCTGACCCATGGCCACAGTACCACCAGCCTTTGTGGACCATCCCTGCATGCGGCCGTCACACTGCAGCGCTCGGTCACATCCTCTGCCCAGAGGGATTGAGAGGGCGGGCAAGGTGAAGGGGGGGGGCACACTCACCTGAGGCCAACATCAGACCTCCACACACACACTGGCACTCAACCTACATCGGACAGAACACAAAGGCAGCCTCTGTAGGTGCGTTAGTGATTTTAATAACAAACAGTTCAAACAGTTCAAAAATGTGCCCTAGACCCTGAATCTACTGTGCCCTTCACCCGTGCCAACTTACTAAGTGTCTACTATCTTGCTTTTACGGACCCTTTTACTACGTCTAGGTGCTTCCCCAGACAGTACAGCAGGACTGGAGGTGGACTCCTGCGATTCCAGCCCTGTGACTTTGGATCCGTTTAGCGGACGTTTCCTGGGGCGGCCCGGCCTAGATGGGCCAGGCCGCGGCTCGGGTGACTGGGATGGCGAGCTGCCAGCCTGTCTTACCCGCTGCCCACCAGATGCACCTGGGACGGAAGGGGGGGAGTCCGAGGTAGCGCGGTGTTCCGGGACCTCCTCTACAGGGGGACCCGGTACAGAGCACAGCACCTCCTCCTCCCTCGGGGTGCCCGATGGCCCCCGGGCCTCTACATGGGTCGGGGGTGCGTCTGGAACAGCCATCCGACGCTCCCCTGGCGCTGCCAGTCCTGGAGGCCCGTGCTGGTACTGACAAGGGTCCTCAGATCTGCAGCCATGGAGCTGAGGGAGTTGACCATCCCTCTTTGTGTGTCGGAGACGCCGGAGAGGTGATTGATAATGACACTCATGCCCTCAGCGATGGACTGCTGAGACTGCACCATGGCCTGATGAGACAGGGCCATAACGTTTAATGCCTCAGCAATCATCCGCTGTGTCTGGTTCATGGCTTCCAGTGAGTGGGAAGCCACGTCCTGGGACACGGACGCCGCCTGCACGGACAGCTCGAGAGCCTGAATACTGCGACCCATGTCAGACACCGTTGCACCCATTGCCTCGACCGCGGACGCCACCCGTGCGGTTTCGGTATGGGTGGCACGTATGAGTGGCACGACTTCCTGCACCTGGACACGGTTGGACTCCTCCACCTGCGTGTGCATCAGCTGCAAGCCGGCCCTCACCCTCTTCCTTGGACCCAGGTTTGTTGATTGCATGGGGTCTATGGGTGGGTCCATTGACTCCAGGAACCCAGGACCAGTCTGGGCGGCAGATGTCTGCTTGCGCCAGGATGCCCTCCGACCACCCGGCCCCTCTGCCGCTCCAACCTCCACCTGCTGCACTGGGACGACAGTGTGGTGCTCACCAGCGAGTGACCCTAAGGAATCATCACTAAAAAGCCCAGCCGGGGTGAGTGTATCTGCGATGGTGCAGCGTGCTGGAGAAAGCTGTGCCGGTAAACTGTGCGCATTGTCCGATTGGCTGTCTGATGACGGCTGGGGTTCCCCCATCTGTGGGGCCCGTCCACTGTCCTGGGTGGCAGTGTCCTGCCCTTGGGTGTCCATTTGTCTGTGCGTCGGGGGCCTCTGGCTTATCCCCTCATCGCGGTGTCTTCTCAGCACTCGTCGCCGGATGCGCCCGTCACGCGAGCGTACATGACAGATGACCACACGTCTCCTCTGCCGCACCGGGGCATCCTGTGGCCGTTGCAGGCCAGAGGGGCCGGGTCGCTCCCCTCCTGTGGTCTCAGTGGGGCATCCTGCAGGCGGGGGACATCCGCGGTGACGGGTGCCTCGATGTCTGGACCTTCAAGACACAAGACAGCATGGTTAAGCACTCAGATCGGGGGATATGGGGAGAGGGGATTGGGGGGGGGGGGGGGGGGGAATATGAGAGAGGGGGAAGGGCCGTGGGTGGCTCACTTGCTCGCGGGCCGCCGACCTCTGCGTTGCCAAACGCCCGGTCCTCGGGTCCTCCTGCCATCTCCAGGGCCCTCTCCTCGTGGACCGTGAGTGGTCTCTCCTCTGCACTGCCCCCACCACTCGCTCGAGACCTCCTGTTGAACGAAAGCTTCTCCTGTTGAAGGGTGGGTAGCAGATGTAGCAACAACAGTGTTAGACACGAAACCAATATTCAATTTGCTTTCCCAATAATCTAGTTTACTGCATGCTAGCTTTTTTTCTTTAATGCTTGGAGACCCCCAGATCCAACGGTTTGGCAGCTTGCAGCACTCTTTCTCCATGTTAATCATATGCAGCTCATTTATTCCTCCTACCGTAGTTCTGAACGTTATATTTTACTTCTTTATATCCCGTCTGCCATTTGTTGGCTAACTAACTTAATCTGTCCAAATTCCTTTGTAGACTTGTGCCTTCACACCAGTTGATGTGTCTGCCACGATTATGGCAGAAGCGATTCCACTTCCCTCATGAATATAAATAGCAATGTCAACCTCATCATGGTTTCTAAAAGCAGATGCTGGAAATGAATTGGTGTTGATGTAGTGTCCTGATAGAAGCGCCAGTGTCGGAGCCTTTAAGGACGTGCAAAGGGGCCAGCACCGGTGCCCAGTGGAAATCTAGCTATTCTAACTCAGGCAAACATTGAATTTGGTTCAGTCCTGACTGGCACCCGAGAGCTTGATTAGTTTGTACTTCCTTTAAGCATTCCTCTCCCCACACACTTGGGGAGCCAGGAAATAGGACCTTAAAGAGTTGCACCGACATTCGCAACTGTAGAGCTACAGACACAGCTGAATGCCATGCAGGAGAGTTGGGACAACCTGTTCCCTGGACAAGGAAGGAGACAGATTCCAGCCGGTGTTCAGAGGTTCAGCGTCACGGGCCCCACTCCAAGGAATCGTCATCAGAGCCGTCATAATCAGCTCAATGTCCTTGGGTCGGTCCATATCAGTCACCAGCCCATATCCCCTGGCAACGGTGATGACACATTAGGGATGGTGACCAGGTCAGACTGGAGGTCAGGTTCAAGGTCAAGTTCAGAATGAAGGTCAGGTTCAAGGTCAAGTTCAGAATGAAGGTCAGGGTCAAGGTCAGAATGAAGGTCAGGTTCAAGGTCAAGTTCAGAATGAAGGTCAGGTTCAAGGTCAAGTTCAGAATGAAGGTCAGGTTCAAGGTCAAGTTCAGACTGGAGGTCAGGTTCAAGGTCAAGTTCAGACTGAAGGTCAGGTTTGGGTTTCAATGTCACGGGGAGGGGACTCACCCTGGCTGCCCTGACGAGGCCGTTTATCTTCTTATGGCACTGAGTGCCTGTCCTTGGGGTGATTCCGGCAGAACTGACCAACTCAGCGACATCCCTCCACAGACGACTATGTCGGCGCGGGGCGAGCCTGCACCCATCTCGGGGGTAGAGGTCCTCCCTCCTGGCCTCTACAGCGTCCAGGAGCGCTTCCAGGTCTCGATCCTGAAATCTCGGCGCTGGTCTACGGGACGCCATGTCCGCACATCTGGCGGGGGGTGGGCGAAAGCGTTATTTGTTTCCGGGTTCGCCGGGCGCCGTTGATGAAGTCGCCCGACGCGTCACTTGCGGGGCGCATTAACATGACGCGTTTAGCGTCAGTCAGCTGCTAGCCCCTCCGGGAACGGAGAATAGCGGCCTTAAAGAAGGCCCCGACGCCGGCGTGAGTAGCACCGATTTTTTTCGCAGGCAACCCGCGTTACGAAGGGCTACGGAGAATCCAGCCCAGGGTTTCAGATGCTCTCTGGTTCTCTCCCTGCAGATTAAAAGTTACAGGCCAGAAGAAAGAGAGAGAACAAAACAGGATAGAAAAAGTACCTTCTCTCACTCTGCACCGAATTACCTCACTGCACCAAATTACCAAGTTGCAATTCCCACTCTGGATGTGCTTCACTCCGGCTGTGTCTCCTTGACTTGTGCAAGCTTACTGAGTGCGCTTTCTGTCTGTCTTTTATACAGACTTTTATACAGACTTCAGCTAACCAATGACTCAAAACTACCTAAACTTCAAAGAGAAGAATACAATGTGCACCTTTGTGCCCCTAAACAGGCCTCGGGTGACTGACAGATAACTGCCTTTCCCTTTTCTTTTTGTTTTAACTTGTGTATGATTACCAATACATACCATGATATTTGAATCCAAGTAGGAACCTCAACATTGGATCCATTAACTCAGCTAGGTGGGTTAATTATTTCCTTAGATCGCATCTTGCCTTTTTCTGTTTGTCCTGCAATATGTTTGCAAAAGCTTCACACCCTTTTACCAGTTCAGTCAAATGTTCCAGTAATGGTAGAATAGCCTACCAAATGGCGGTTTGGTGCTCCCTCATTAATCAGGGTGTGATCCACGGTGGGGATTGTTGACCCCTGTGCTTTTAAGACAATAAGACACAGGAGCAGAATTAGGCCACTCTGCCCATCAAGTCTGCTCTGCCATTCAATCATGGCTGATATTTTTTTTCAGCCCTATTCTCCTGCCAACTCCCCATAACCCCTTATTTCCCCCTTATTAATCAAGAACCTATCTTTCTCTGTCTTAAAGACACTCAGTGATTTCGCCTCCACAGCCTTCTGCAGCAAAGAGTTACATAGATTCACCACCATCCTCATCTCTGTTTTAAAGGATCATCCCTTAGTCTGAGATTGTGTCCTCTGCTTCTAGTTTTTCCTACAAGTGGAAACATCCTCTCCACGTCCACTCTATCGAGGCTTTGCAGTATCCTTCTAAACACCAACCAGCGCAGACCCAGAGTCCTCAACTGTTCCTCATATGACAAGCTCTTCATTCCAGGGATCATTCTTGTGAACTTTCTCTGGACCCTTTCCAAAGCTAGCACATTCTTACTTAGTGACAGGGCCCAAAACTGCTCACAGTGTTCCAAATGGGGTCTGACCAGAGCCTTGTGATGTGTTGGGTACTCTGGATCCGTGGAGACTGCGTTTACCTCAGCAGTAACACATGCAGGCTACCAACACTTGAAATAGTACAACACTTTTATTAAGCTAGAAACTGTTGAATATGCACTGTGGGTCGACACGATGTTCGATCAAACTAAAGACCTATGCCTATCCTAACCAGTGTATGCACTCAGCACATGAAGATCTGTGCTGTAAGCTGTGAGCTCTGTCCTTCTGAGAGGCTGCATCCCGAATGAGCCGGAAAACTGATGCCCTCTGTCTTTATAGTGAGTGTGCTCTAATTGGTGATTGGCTACGGTGTTGTGTGTGTGGATTGGTCTTGCTGTGTGTCAATCCGTCCTGGACCATGATATACTGGTGTATATTATGACACCTTGTATAGCCTCTGATGTACATCCCTGGTCTTGTATTCCAGCCCTCTTGACATGAATGCTGGCATTACATTTGCCTTCCTAACCACCAACTGAACCTGCAAGTTAACCTTGAGAATCGTGAACAAGGATTCCCAAGTCCCTTTGTGCTCCTGATTTCCTAAGCATAAATATAGTCTATGCCTCTATTTCTCCTACCAAAGTGCATAACCTCAGACTTTTCCACAATGTATTCCATCTGTCACTCCTTTACCCACTCTCCTAGCCTGTCCAAGTCATTCCGCAGCCTACCTGCTTCCTCAGTACTACCTGCCCCTCTGCAAATATTTGTCATCTACAAACTTAGCAACAATGCCTGCAGTTCCTTCTTCCAGATCATTAATGTATATTGTAAAAAGTTGTGGTCCCAGAACTGATCCCTGAGGGACACCATGAGTCACCGGCTGCCATCCTGAAAAAGACCCCTTTATTCCCACTCTCTGACTTCTGCCAGTCAGCCAATCCTTTATCCATGCCAGGATCTTACCCTTAACACCATGGGCTCTTAACTTATTTAACAGTCTCCTAAGTAGCACCTGGGAGATGTGCGTGGAAAGTTTTTTACGCAGAGGGTGGTGGGTGCCTGGAATGCTTTGCCAGCGGAGGTGGTAGAGGCGGGTACGATAGCATCATTTAAGATGCATCTGGACAGATATATGAACGGGTGGGGAACAGAGAGAAGTAGACCTTGGAAAATAGGCAACAGGTTTAGATAAAGGATCTGGATCGGCGCAGGCTGGGTGGGCCGTAGGGCCTGTTCCTGTGCTGTAATTTTCTTTGTTCTTTGTTCTTTGTCAAAGGTCTTCTGGAAATGTACACTGGTTCTCATTTGTCTAATTTCCTTGTTACTTCCTCAAAGAACTCTTAACAGATTTGTCAGACATGACCTCCCCATGACAAAGCCAGGCTGGCTCGGTCCTATTTTATCATGCGCTTCCAAGTACTCCGCGATCTCATCTTTAATGAACTCTTAAAATCTTCCCAATGACTTGAGGTCAGGTTAACCGGCCTTTCATTACTTGTCTTCTGCCTCCCTCCCTAACAGTGGTGATACATTAGCCACTTTCTAGACCTCTGGGACCCTTCTTGCCTCCAGTGATTCCAGAAAGATCACCACCAATGCCTCTACAATCTCCTCAGCTATCTCGTTTAGAACCCTGGGTGTAGTCCATCCGGTCCAGGAGATTTATCCACCTTCAGACCTTTTGTTCCCCCCAGAATCACTGCACTCACCTCTTGCCCCCTGGTTCTCCTGGAGCTCGGTCATCCCACTGATGTCTTCCACCGTGAAGACTGCTGTAAAGTAATTACTCAGTTCCTCGGCCATTTCTTTTGTTTCCTATAATTACTTCACGTTTTCCAGTGGTCCAATGCCCATTTTGTGCCTCTCCCTCATCTTTTATACATTGAAAAATCTCTTCCTTTCTTCATTTATGTGACTAGCTAGCCCCCACTTGTACTTCATCTTCTCTTTCCCCCCCCCCCCCCCCCCCCCCCCCCCCCCCCCATTGCTTTGGTTGTCCTCTTGCTCACTTTTAAAGTTTCCCAATCCTCTGGTTCCCACTAATCCTCACCACTTTGTATGCTTTCCCTTTAGCTTTTATGCTGTTCTTGACTTCCCTCGTCAGCCATGGATGCTTTGTCCTCCCCCTTAGCATGTTTCCTCCTCCTTGGGATGAATTTCTGTTGTGCCTCCGAATAACCCCCAAAAACCCGTGCCATTAATGTTCAACTGTCTTCCTTGTCGGGCTCTTTTGCCAATCAACTCTGGCCAGCTGCTCCCTCACGTCTTTGTAGTTACTCTTATTTAATACCGTTGCATCTGATTGCAGCTTCTCCCTCAAACTTGAGGGTACATTCTATCATATTGTCATCACTGTTCCCCAAGTGTTCCTTCACCTTAAGTTTCTGAATCAAGTCTGTCTAATTTTACACCATGCTAATTAAACCTCTATTTGGGACCTAAAGCAAAGGTTGAGACATGAACTGTGTACCAGGTTATGTGCACTATATTCGCTCTCTAGTTGGTACACAGTAGGTTCCATTGCCCTTTTATGCCATCTGGACAGATCATGGCTGTGAGCCATGACCATTGCCATATAATAGATTGTGTGTTTTCAGTCAAACCCACAACAGTCGGTCGGACACTTATGGTGTTATAGACACAATATTACATGTTCACCCCTTCAGATCAGTGTCAGGCATCCGTTTCCCCCAATTAGCAACATGGATGGGACCCATGATACCACACAGAAATACCCATTTGACTTGTATTAATGTTTTCTATCTGGTATACTGGAACTAACTGTTGGTATTCCACTATCTCCATTGTAGTTTGGTTATACCGTCTGCAGTTAATTGGGACTTTACAGGTTGTGGGTGTCACTAGCTAGGCCAGCATTTATTGTCCAATCCTAGTTGCCCTTCAGAAGTCAGTGGTGAGCTGCCTTCTTGAACCACTGCAGTTTGAGGTGTAGGTACACCTATAATGCTGCTCAGGAGGTGTTCCAGGATTTTGACCCAGCATCAATGAAGAAACAGCGGTTATATTTCCAAGGACTTAGAAGGTTATCTCCCCCCACCCCCCACCCCAGGTGGTTGTTTTCTCAGGTATCTGCTGCCCTTCTCTTAGATGGTGGCAGTTTTGTGTTTGGAAGGTGCTGCCTAAGGAGTCTTTCCTGCATTGCAACTTGTAGATGGTACAGTTCTTCAGCAGGGGGTGGATGTTTGTGGGAAGGGTGGAAATCAAGAGGGCTGTTTTGTCCTGGAAGTTATCTAGTTTTTCAGTTGGAGCTGCACTCAACCAGGTAAGTGGACAGTATTCCATTAAACTCCTGACTTGCGCCTTGAGATGGTGAACAGGTTTTGGAAGTCGGGAGGTGTGCTACATACCGCAGGATTCCTCTCCTCTAATATCTAATATCTCTTGTGGCCACAGAATTTGTGCCTAGGGCAGTTCAGTTTCTGGTCAATATTAACCCCAGCATTTAAGTGAGGGATTCAGCCATGGTAATGCCATAAAGGTACGATTAGATGCTGTTGCACGTTTTGCTATGGGTGCAGAACGCGTTTATTGGGGTGTATTAACTTGCCTGTGTTAAAGGCCGTGTGCTTAACACCACTAGGCTCTGTCAATGTATTTTCAGCTCAGGAGTCGCCAGTTGCCATATAGACAACTCACATATATTCCAAGGTCAGGTTCAAAGTAATAAAACGATACACCGATTAGTAAGTTCCAAACGATCAATATTTATTATACAATTATAATAAATACGCATGCACACACTAAGGGACTAAGCTATGACTAAACTAAGCAAACAGAATACTTAACTACACAGGAACAGGCAAGGTCAGGGAGCGAGGCCTTCGTCCCGGTCTTGGGCTGCAACCTTCAGAAAGCGTGCTGGTCACTGGGGGTCTAGCGGGCTTGGTTCGCATAGCGAGCGTCGTATTGGCACTTACGGTTCGGCGGCTGGTGCTCAACGGCTGGAGTCAGGATACAGGTTCAAGTTTTTGGTCAGGGCCGGAGCACGAAACAACAGACAGGACCATGTGTGGGGGTCTATATTTATAGGGGTCCCCAATGTCCTTCCCTCTTCCTGGGCGGGCTTTACCTTTTAGGTATCGATTGGATAGCTTCCAATCGATATCTTTTGAATTCCTCCAATGTAAGGGTCTTTCTCGATGGTGGGGGCGGTTTCTATAGTGGATACTTCTGGTGCCGCTCTGTCTGGACATCCACTTAAAGTATCTTATTCAAACCCAAATGTTGCCATTGTGTGTGCCTAGATCTGGACTGCCTCATTAGTATGTAGAACGTTCTGCCATTATCACCTTTGGTTGGAGATCTTCCACCTGGCCAGAAACTGGTTTTGCTGCTTGCAAAATGCTAATGAGTGTTTGCAGGCTGTTTGCCTTGGCTAAACTGTTTTTTCCCTACAGTCTTAGCGATTCTCCATTTTGTTTGGTTCAGTGTCCATTTTAGGTGGCTACAGTGGCTACAATGCTTCTTTGGCGATGGTCATTGCCTGGCACTCCTGATGACAAGTCTGGATATTGTACAGATCTTGCTGTATTTGGACATGAGCTGCTTCAATATCTGAGGAGTCACAAGTGGTACTGAATATTGTGCAGTCATCAGCAAACATCCCCACTTTTTGAGGTACGATGGTGTTACGACACCCTGGGTGACTGCACGGAGAGTTCCAGCCCCACCTCTGAGTCCCAACATAGTTGAAGTCATCAATCACTCATGTTTCCTGAACATCTTTAACCCTTGACTGCCCAATGGGTTAGGCACCAGATTTATAAGTAATACCTGAACAAACGGTTTATTAATAACAAGAGGAAAAGATGTGTATATAACAAAATAACCTAACAATGGTCTACGATATACCTGTTCCCAAAACTACACCCCACCCTCCACCCAGACGCGCACAAGGTGGGGAAGATCAGAAATAAAATTGGGGTTAAAGGGAAAAGTTTGTGGTGAGACTTCACTGCTGTGGTTGCGGCCTCGAGGAATAGATTTGCTCAAGGAATTCAGGTCAGCGCATTCAGTCTTTCCACCACCAGATGGGAGCATCCATCACTCTGTGAAATTAACAAGACTTTCACTTGCTGATATGTTCAGAACTCTGGTGGTTTTATCACAAATGGTCTCACCTTAAAGGTTCCATTGGGCTCTTCCCAGCCCTTCAGACACAGTTAGATGGTTACCGACCTGTGGGGAAAACAGCTTGCCCTTTCACATTCCAAGATCCCTTTCCCAGTTCTGATGGCTGTCTGTGCCCTTTTAAACACAGTCTCCAGATTTAGCTAAAATGCCTCTGACAATTGATGCACGATCAATTGCACAAAGACGAGAGTTGAATACAACTGAGGCTTTATTGCTCAAGTTATGCGGCCTCCCACAGCAGCTGGCGAAATGGCTGCTGCATGGAGGACACACATGTTTATACTCTGCCTACTGGGTGGAGCCAGCAGGCAGGGACTATCGTCGTACCTGTAGTACAGGTCCTGTATAGGTGCAACAGTGGTTTACCACAACAATCGTCTGCAATTGGTAAGAGTTAATGTGGACATGCCGAATTTCCTTAGTTTCCTGAGAAAGTATAGGCGCTGTTGTGCTTACTTGGTCTTAGCCGACGTGGGTGGATCAGGTCAAATTGTTGATGTGCACACCTAGGAATTTGAAGCTGTCAACCACCTCAGCACCATTGATGCAGGCAGGGGTATGTACAGTACTTTGCTTCCTAAAGTCAATGACCAGCTCTTTTGTTTTGCTGACATTGAGTGATAGATTGTTGTCGTTACACAATGCCACTATGTTCTCAATGTCTTCCTTATTCTGACTCATTGATTGACATGCGACCCACTCCGGTCATGCCATCAGCAAACTTGTACATTGAATTGGATTTTGTTTGTTGTCACATGTACCGAGGTACAGTGAAAAGTATTTTTCTGCGAACAGCTCAACAGATCATTAAGTACATAAAAAGAAAATGCATAATAGGGTACACAATGTAACTATATAATGCCGGCATCGGGTGAAGCATGCAGGGGTGTAGTGTTAATCAGGTCAGTCCATACTACATACAATCCAGTACATACAGGTTAGGTCATTTAGGAATCTGGTATCAGTGGGGAAGAAGCTGTTTTTGAGTCTGTTCGTGCGTTTTTATCTTCTGCCCGATGGGAGAAGTTGGAAGAGTAAGCCGGGTGAGAGGGATCTTTGATTATGCTGCCCGCTTTCCCCAGGTAGTGGGAGGTGTAGATGGAGTCAATGGATTGGGAGCATGTTTGAGTGATGGACTGGACAGTGTTCACGACTTGGGCTGAGCAGTTGCCTTCCGGGATGTGATGCAGCCAGATAGGATGCTTTCTATGGTGCATCTGTAAAAGTTGGTAAGGGTTAATGTGGACATGCTGAATTTCCTTAGTTTCCTGAGGAAGTATAGGCGCTGTTGTGCTTTCTTGGTGATGGCATCGATGTGAGTGGACCAGGACAGACTTTTGGAGATGTATACCCCTAGGAATTTGAAGCTGCTAACCATCTATACCTTGGCCCCATTGATGCTCACGGGTGTGTACAATACTTGACTTCCTGAAGTCAATGACCAGCTCTTTAGTTTTGCTGGCATTAAGGGAGAGATTGTTGTCGCTGCACCACTCCACTAGGTTCTCTATCTCCCTCCTGTATTCTGACTCGTCGTTATTTGAGATCTGGCCCACTACGGTCGTATCGTCAGCAAATGTGTAGATGGAGTTGGAACCCAATTTTGCCACGCAGTCGTGTGTGTACAGGGAGTAGAGTAGGGGGCTGAGTGTGCAGCCTTGCGGGGCCCTGGTATTGAGGACTATTGGAGAGGTGGTGTTGTTCATACTTAACTGATTGTGGTCTGTTGGTCAGAAAATCGAGGATCCAGTTGCAGAGTGGGGAGCCAAGTCCTAGGTTTTGGAGCTTTGATATGAGCTTGGCTGGGATTATGGTGTTGAAGGCGGCGCTGTAGTCAATAAATTGGAGTCTGATGTCGGAGGCCGCTTGTCGCCGAGATGCTCTAGGCATGAGTTTAGGGCCAGGGAAATGGCATCTGCTGTGGACCGGTGGTAGCGAATTGCAGTGGATCAAGGCGTTCCGGGAGTATGGAGATGATGCGCTTCATGACCAACCCCTCAAAGCACTTAATTATGACTGAAATCAGGGCCACCGGACGGTAGTCATTGAGGCACGTTGCCTGGTTCTTCTTTGGCACCGGTATGATGGCGGTCTTCTTGAAGCAGGTGGGGACCTCGGAGCGGAGTAGGTACAGGTTAAAGATGCCCGCGAACACATCTGCCAGCTGGTCCATGCAGGCAGAGTGCATGATCAGGGTTCCCATCTGGACCCATCGCCTTCTGAGGGTTCACCTTCAGGAAAGCCAATCTGACTTCGGAAACTGGTGGGTATGGGTGTGTTATGGGCTGCTGGGGCACTCGACAGCGGATTGCTGGTTTCTTGCTCGAACCAAGCATATGCTGCATTGTGCTCGGCTTCGCTCTGTAACCTGTTATGTTTAGGCCTTGCCACAACCGCCAATAGTCTGTAACGCTAGTCTGTGACCTAGCTTGGTCTGATATTGTCCCTTGGCATCTCTGATGGCTTTGCGAAGGCCGTACCTGGATTTCTTGTATAGGTTAGGGTCGCCTGACTTGAATGCCTCAGACCTGTCCTTCAGCCGGGAGTCAATCTCATGATTGAGCCATGGTTTCTGGTTGGGGAACGTACGTACTGCTTTCTTTGGCACGCAGTCGTCCACACATTTGCTGATGAAGTCTGAGGGTGCTGGCATACTCATTTAAGTTGGTTGCTGAGTTCTTCATGGAGTTGGATTCAAATTTTGCCCCACAGTCATGTTTGTGTATTAGGAGCATAGTAGGGGGCTAAGTACGCAGCCTTGCGGGGCCCTGGTATTGAGGTGGTGGTGTTGCTGTTTATCCTGTGGCTGTTTATCCTGTGGCTATGTGTCAAAGTCAAGGACCCAATTACAGAGTGAGGAGCCAAGTCCTATATGAACTTGGCTGGGTGTTATGGTGTTGAAGGCGGAGCTGTAGTCAATAAATAGTGTGACACAGGAGTCCTATTGTCGAGATGCTCCAGGGATGAGAGTAGGGCCAGGGAGATGGCGTCTGCTGTGGACCGGTAGTGGTGGTATGCAAGTTGCAATGATCTAGGTATTCTGGGAGTATGTAGTTGATGTACCCCATGACCAACCTCTCAAAGCACTTCATAATGATCGATGTCAGGGTCACTGGACGGTAGTCATTGAGGCACGTTGCCTGGTTTTTCTTTGGCACCGGGATGATGGCAGTTTTCTTGAAGCAGGCGGAACATCAGAACTGAACAGGGAGGGTGATGTGACCATCAATTCACAAGACACGTGGTTGGAAGTGAACAGTGGTTTTAATAGTCTTACAACTGAGCCTGCCTGCGACGAGATGAACTGGCAGCAGGCACACAACTGCAGATCGTTATACTTCCAGTTAGTGGGAGGAACCATGGGCGGAGCCAAAGGTGGAGCCCAGTACAAACTCCTCATCTCCCCCTATGGGCAGAGCTGCGCAACTGCTCGTATACCGAGCTTACAAAGGCACAACACATACAATATAACATAGTGTGAATTACTAGGATTGTGATTCACCACAGAGGGGTTGAAGATGTCCGTGAACACACCTGCCAGTTGGTCTGCGCAGGAACTGAGTGCATTACCAGTGATCTCATCAGGACCCATTATTTTCTGAGGGTTCACTTTCAAAAAGACCAATCTAACTTCGGAAGCTGTGACGGCAGACATGGGAAGTGTCCAAGGCTTCTGGGACAGTTGACAATGGTTTGATGGTTTTCTGTTCAAACCAAGCACAGGATGCATTGACTTCATCGGTGAGCCATGCGCTGCTGCCGGGGATCCTCTTTGGCTTCGCTTGGTAGCTCGTTATGTTCTTTAAGCCCTGCCACAATTGACGAGAGTCCGTGACGTTGGACTGTGACTCTAGCTTGGTCTGATACTATCTATTGCCATCTTCGAACCTGCAAGAACACAAAACCTAACACTATCTCTGACCTTTCTCTTTTAAGAGGTTAGTACGGTTGTGAGAGATTAGGAAGAGGATCTGTGTGAGGGCTCGCAGAGAGTTGCCTTGCTCCGGCACCATTTTGGGGGGGGGGGGGCGGCGGATTCCCATTAACTCTATCAAATGTTTCCTTGATATCAAGGGCAGTCGTCTTGCCTCACCAGTGGAGTTCAGCTCTTTGTCCATATTTGAACCAAGGCTGTAATAATATGAGAAGCTGAGTGAACGTGGCTGAGGCCAGACTGTCAGTGAGCAGGTTATTACTGAGCTAGTGCCACTTGATAGAACTGTTGATGATCCCTTCCATCACCTTGAGAGTAGTCTGATGGGGCAGTAATTGGTTGGGTTAGATTTTGTCCTGTTTATTGTGTAAAGGACATATCTGGGCAATTTGCCACGTTGCCGAGCAAATGCCAGTGTTTTAGCTGTACTGGAACAGTTTGGCTCGGGGAGTGGCAAGTTCTGGAGCACAGTATTCAGTACTATACCGGAATATTGTCAAGGCCCAAAACCTTTGCATTATCCAGTGACTTCAACTGTTTCTTGATATCACATGGGGTGAATCAAATTGGCTGAAGACAGGCATCTATGATCCTGGGGACCTCTGGAGGGAATCATCCACTTGGCATTTCTGGCTGACAATTGTTGCAGATTGTTCAGCCTTTTCTTTTGCACAGATGTGCTGGGCTCCTCCATCATTGAGGATCGGGATATTTGTGGAGCCTCCTCCAGTGAGTTGTTTAATTGTCTACCGCCATTCACAGCTGGATGTGGCAGGACTTCAGGGAGCTTAGATCTGATGCGTTTGTTGTGAACTTAACTCTGACTATTACTTGCTGCTTCTGCTGTTTGGCACACAGGTAGTCCTGTGTTGTAGCTTCACCAGGTTGACACCACGTTTCCAGGTCTCTTATTGCTCCTGACATGTCTTGCTGCATTCTGCTTTAAGCACGGTTGATCCCCTGGTTTGGGATGGATTTGTTTATTGTCACGTGTACTGAGGTACAGTGAAAAATATTTTTCTGCAAGTAGTTCAACAGATCATTCGGTACTTGGGAAGAAAAGGGAATTAAACAAAATTCAGGAAAATACTTAGTAGGGCAACACAAGATATACAATGTAACTACATAAGCATTGGCATTGGATGAAGCATACAGGGTGTAGTGTTAATGAGGTCAGTCAATAAGAGGATCATTTAGGAGTCTGGTGACAGTGGGGAAGAAGCTGTTTTTGAGTTTGTTCGTTCCTGTTCTCAGACTTCTATCTCCTGCCCAATGGAAGAAGTTGGAAAAGTGAGTAAGCCGGGTGGGAGGGATCCTTGATTATGCTGCCCGCTTTCCCCAGGCAGCGAGAGGTGTAGATGGGAGTCCATGGATGGGAGGCAGGTTTGTGTGATGGACTGGGTGGTATTCATGACTCTTTGAAGTTCCTTGCGGTCCTGGGCCGAGCAGTTGCCATACCAGGCTGTGATGCAGCCGATGGGATGCTTTCTATAGTGTATCTGTAAAAGTTGGTAAGGGTTACATGCCGAATTTCCTTAGTTTCCTGAGGAAGTATAGGCGCTGTTGTGCTTTCTTGGTGATAGCGTCGCCGTGAGTGGACCAGGTCAAATTTTTGGTGATGTGTACTCCTAGGAATTTGAAGCTGCTCACCATCTCTACCTCGGCCCCGTTGATGCAGACAGGGGTGTGTACAGTACTTTGCTTCCTGAAGTCAATGACCAGCTCTTTAGTTTTGCTAGCATTGAGGGAGAGATTGTTGTTGTTACACCACTCCACCAGGTTCTCTTATCTCCCTCCTGTATTCTGACTCGTCGTTATTCAAGAACCGGCCCACTATGGTCGTATCGTCAGCAAACTTATAGATGGTGTTGGAACCAAGTTTTGCCACGCAGTTGTGTGTGTATACAGGGAATAGAGTAGGGGGCTAAGTACGCAGCCTTGCGGGGCACCGGTATTGTGGACTATTCTGGAGGAGGTGTTGGTGTTCATTCTTACTGATTGTGGTCTGTTGGTCAGAAAATCGAGGACCCAGTTGTAGAGTGGAGAGCCAAGTCCTAGGTTTTGGAGCTTTGATATGAGCTTGGCTGGGATTATGGTGTTGAAGGCGGAGCTGTAGTCAGTAAATAGGAGTCTGATGTGGGAGTCCGTTTTCGAGATGCTCTAGGGATGAGTGTAGGGCCAGGAAAATGGCGTCTGATGTGGACTGGTTGCGACGGTATGCTGTTGCACGTTTTACTGTGGTTGTAAAACGCGTTTATTGGAGTGTATTAACACGCCTCCGAGTTTGACGTGTGCTTAACACTACTAGGCTCTGTTCTATGTAATTATTTAGCTCTGGAGTCGCCAGTTGCCGTATAGGCAACGTCACAAGTATTCCAAGGTCAAGTTCAAAGTAATAAAGACGATACACCGATTAGTAAGGTTCAAACGATCAATATTTATTATACAGTTATAATAAATACTCATGCACACACTAAGAGACTAAGCTATAACTAAACTTTAAGTGAACAGAATACTTATCTAACAGGAACAGGCAAGGTCAGAGAACGAGGCCTTCGTCCTGGTCTTGTACTGCAGCCTTCAGCAAGCGTTCTGGTACTTGGGAGTCTAGTGGGCTTGGATCGCGTAGCGAGCGTTGAACTTACGGTTTCGGCGGCTGGTGCTCAACGGCTGGAGTCAGGATGCAAGATGTCAGTCAGAGCCGGAGCACGAGTTTAACAGACCGGGCTCTGTGGGGAATTTGCTTTTATACCCCTCTCTAATGTCCTTGCCCCCTTCTAGGCGGGCTCTACCTTTCGGTACCGATTGGAACGTTTCCAAACGGCTACCTTCGAAATCCTCCAATGCGGGGGCTTCCCTCGATGTTGGGGGGTGGTTTCGATATTCGTTACTCTGGTGCCATCCTGTTTGCACAACCAATTAAGTGCTACATTGAGATGGAAATGTTGCCATTGTGTGTGCCTGGATCTGGGCTGCCTCATCAGAATGTTAAGCGCTTTGCCATTAACACCTTTGGCTTGGAGATCTGCACCTGGCCAGAAAACTGGTTTGCTGCTTGCAAAATGCTAATTAGTTGAGAGCAGGCTGTCTGTTCTCACTAAACAGGCTTTCCCTGCTGTCTTCCATTTTAGTTTGGCTCAGTGTCCATTTTGCGTGGCCACCATGGCTACATTCCCTCCTTGTGATCCTCACAATCATACTATTGTGAAGGATCACCTATGTACTTTGCCTTCCTTGTGTTCTGACCTCTTGCCAGTTCCTGTTCTACTCTATCTTAAACTATGGGAAGAAGAAATTTTTTTTTTAACTAACATCTCTACTTGGCCCTATGTCAAAGGGACATGCATTACTACAACTGGGAACCTCTACCTATCACTATTAACCTTAACCTTAACTTAACATTTCATCACTCTAAAATCTTAACCATTCACACCACAACATCACACTTCCCAACTCGGCAGTCGAGTATGGAACAATATAATACATGGCTGAATTTTTATTTACAGAGTGTTGTAATCAGTGAGGGGTTGAGGGGTTTGGTGGAATCCGAAGATGGGGGATTGAACTCTATAGATGGGTGAGGTGCTGGAACGAGAGGCTCTCCTCTTCCATTTCCTCAACCTGAGGGTCTGTACTAGTATGATGAGGATCGCGATCACCAACAGTGATTCGATTATATAGGACATGGAGTACCACGTCATGAATTTAGTACACCAGGTCTGAACCTCGCTGATCAGAGCTGAGCACTGGGGGTTTGCTGTAATTGAAGCATTTACGGTGGGGGTTGTGGGGGAAACGTGTCTTGTTTCCACACATATACATATGACATTAAACAGTAATAAGTGGGCTTCCATCATTTTGCTGTTCTTCTTCTTTCTCTTCCTTCTTCCTCCGGTATTGACAATCCTGGCTTCGACCTCTGTCTCGTCCTTTGAAACCTTTGGGATCAAGCACAGTATCTGTCAATACACAGTTTAAGACCTTTACTTGTTAGTGCATCTGTCTTTCAAAACCCAATTGACCCTTTAAAATGACTGGCTAAGTCACACCCTGTGACTCCCCTCATTTTTTTTTCAAAAAGCGAATTTAAAGACCAGCATACACCTAACAATCTTTCCTTCTGCGAGCCGTCTCGCAGGCTTTGCTGATTTACCATCCGAATGTTCCCGGATGTAAATAGCATGTGGGATGGCGGCCGAAGGGCTACCTAACTTAAAATGAAAACAAACTTTGAAACAAACATCCGAATGGGTTGCGTATGGGCCGCGACGGGTACGAGTTGGATGGAATCCCCGGGTAGGGCGTGCTGTGCCATACCCGAGCTTGGCTGACCAAGGGTTGGTTCTCAGACAGGGCGGGTCCTCAGTGCCGTTTGTCCACTGCCTGAGTAACCTGGAAAAAACGGGTACGAATGTGTTCATCATGACTTGCAGCCTCTATTTCGCCGAATAGAGGGGCACCTAAAAAACCAAGGGAGCCAAGATGCTCCAACTGAGGACATCACTGAAGTTCTCAGAGATATCTGCAGATAAACTATTTGGCGTGTAGCCTTACAACTTTGGAAAAGATCTCCAATCAAACCGAAGTTCTCAAAGGTATCTGCGGACAAGCTAACGTGTATGTGAGGTGGTCACAATCTTTTCAGCTGAAAAGAAGATGTCCATCCTCCAGCTGAACAATGTACAATCCTGAGACAAACAAACATTAAACGAAGACAAACATACGTGCAGGTTCCATCAGAAAGGACATCGTTTCCCTCAAACGATTCCTATTTTACATCATCTGGACACCTCACTTTGATTCTGCCTCTGTGAACAGGGTCACAAAGGGGTTGCCGTGTCGGGAGTCAGACACCGTGTCGTCCTGCTCTCCCGGATCCCACACCCTTGTGTGGATCAGGCATGAAACTTTGGAATTGTGTGACCGGGGGTCACTTTCATCATTGCGGACAAGTCTGTAGGAATTGTCCCTGTGCCATTGTGTAGTGTCGAGTGTGTTGTCGGGGTAGTCGGGGTCGGGTGGTGGTTCTGGATATTTGAGGTAGGTGACTTCCATGGGGTCAATGGAGTCGGGGTCGTAGCTGGTGCAGTGTGGGCTGTATGGCTGTGTGCTGTCGCTGTCTGCAGAGTCAGTGTCAGTCCTGCTGTCTCTGCTGTGGCAGCTTGTGGGCGTGTCGGGGCGTGGTCTGTTGTGGTCAGTGGGCGGAGTCGTGGGCGAGTCCGTGGATGAACTGGTCTGTGAGGGGGATGGTGGAAAAGTGTCTCTGGTGGGCGGGGTGGAGTGTTCTGCTGCATCCAGCAGGACATGGTGAGCATGGTTGGCCTGTGTTCCATATGCCTTTAACTGGTTTATATGGAACCACGCGGTCTTCCCATTAGGATACTTTATTCTGTAAACGGAGGGGCTAATTTTGTCCGAAATTGAGTAGGGACCGGAATATTTTGGAGCCAAAAAACTGCTGGGGTTATAAACAGATAACATTACCTGTTGCCCAACCTGGAATTCTGTGGTGTGGACGGTCTTATTGAAACAGGCAGTACGTTGCTGTCGGCGTTTCCCTAGCTGGACTGCGGCTGCGATCTGTGCAGACCTCACAGTCTCAACTAGATCTTTAACTGCCTTTTCATGTGTGAGGGCCGTCACTTCGGGGCTTGTCATGTCCAGTCCTAAAAGGAATTCTGTACCTTTCATAGGGCGTCCGGTCATGAGTGTGTGTGGTGTGTATCCTGTCGATGTGGAGACAGTGTTCCTTATGAACATAAGTGCAAATGGGAGCACTGAATCCCATGTGGAATTGTTCTGTTGAACCATTTTCCTGAGGGTCGTTTTTAGGGTCCGATTCATGCGCTCCACAATCCCGCTGGACTGTGGATGGACCTATAAAATCGATCTGGAGGTTTGTCCAAGGGCCGTTAACTGGGCGAGTATGCCGAAGTTGTGCCTTCTTAGAATACCGCTCCGGGTTATTCTGAGCACAAATTAGGCAATTCTCTATGTAATGTGTGACATCAGTCCTGAGATTAGGCCACCAACAGAGTTGCCTGAGGTGCCTCGTTGTTGCATCAATTCCCTGATGCCCGTGTCCGTCATGGAACAAGGCAATCATCTGATTCCTGTCCTGCTTCGGGACCACATAAAGTTGGTCCTTAATGATCACACCCTCATGTGTGGTCAGTGTGTGTTTAAAGTGCTCGTACGCAGGCACAAAGTTGCCTTTAAAAACCTCCCGGAGGTCCTTATCCTGTTTCTGTGCTGCCACGAGATCTTTAACCTCTGTTTGTGAGACTTGTACTGCGCTCACAGGGGCGCTAGCTGGTGCGCTAGCTGGGGGGGTCCATAAGTGTCCTCTCCTGGAACCTGCCTTAGCCAATGCGTCGGCTTTTACATTCCCAGGGGGTGATGACCTATGGTGGCTGCGAACTTTTATTATGCCGAAGGTCCTGTCCTTCGCTTTCTCTAGGATATGCTGGAGTAAGGGGGCTGATGGAAGGGGTTTTCCGTCTGCGGAGACAAAACCTCGTGTCCTCCACAGGGGCAGAAAATCTGTTAGGCTATTGCAGACATATAAGCTGTCTGAATATATGTCTGCTGGGCTGGGGAAAGAATCGGGGTGGTCCACTATATACGCTATGGCTGCTAGTTCTGCTGCCTGCGCGCCTAAGTGACCTGGTAACTTAAGAGCTATCTCTTCGAGAGCGCGCCCCTGCGCGTCCTCGACGTAGATGCCGCATCCTGTGATACGCTCACCATTTAAAACTGTGGAGGAACCGTCTACATAAATCCTCAAGGGTCCACACGTGTCTGTGGGCTGGGGGCTTTGTTTTGGGTTCCCTATCTTCCTGGGGGGTGTTTTTGCTAAAAAGGGTCCTGTGTTATGCAGGGGAGCTACAATTTCACAGTCATGGGGCTGTCCGGGGTATTGGAGGTTGTCTGCTAAATATGTGTGTGTGCGTGTCCGTTTTACAGTAATGTCCCGTCCTTGTAAAAGTAGGGTCCACCTAGCTGCCCTAATCTGGCTAACTGAACCGTCCTTCAGTCGACCGTCTAGTAGTAGCTGTGTGGGTGTATGTTCGGTTAGAATGGTGATGGGGTTTAGTCCGGTTATGTATGAAAAGTACTGTACTGCCCAGAAGACAGCAAGGAGGTGCCTCTCACAGGCTGAAAATCCTTGTTCAACCGGGTCCAACAGTCGGGAGGCATAAGCCACTGGTCTTAGCTGCTCGTGCCGTTCCTGAAGCAACACGGCCGAGAGGGTTAGATCGGTGCTCGCTACCTCTATTGCGAAAGGGGAAAGTGGGTCTGGGACTAGCAGCGCGGGTGCTGCACTAAGGGCTCGTTTTAACTCCTCCACAGCCTCTGTATGCTGCGGAAGCCATTCCCAGGGGGCTCCTTTCTTAAGGAGGTCTGAAAGTGGGGCGGCTTTTGTCGCAAATCCGTCTATGTGGTTCCGACAATAGCCAACCAGTCCTAAAAACGACCGGAGGGCTGATACATTCTGGGGAAGGGGCAATTTGACGATCGAATCAATTCTTTTGAATTCGATCTCGCGTTTGCCGTGTGTGATGACTGTTCCCAAATACATCACTTTACTTTCCAATATTTGGGCCTTTTTCGGGTTAACTTTACAGCCAATTTCAGTCAAGAGTTCCAGGAGTTAGGCCAGAAGCGAAATGTGCTCTGCCTTTGTGTCTGTCTGCAGTAGTAGGTCGTCTACATACTGTACCAGACATTCGGGTCGGGAAAATTTTTCTAATCCACTTGCCAGCTGTCGGTGGAAAATGGAGGGTGAATTGTGGAATCCTTGTGGGAGGCATGTCCCCGTGTACTGCTGAGTTTTAAAAGTGAATGCGAATTTGTATTGGCACGCTTTTGCCAATGGTATGGACCAGAATCCGTTACTGATATCCAATACCGTGAAGTACTTGGCTTTGAGACCCTGCTTGAGCATGGTCTCGGGACTAGTAGCTACCGTTGGGGCTACTGCGGGGGTTACTTTGTTGAGTTCCCGATAATCGATGGTCAGACGCCATGATCCATCGGGCTTCCTCACTGGCCAAATAGGGGCATTGTTGGTGGAGGCTACCGTTCTCAGTACACCTTGGTCCAACAAGCTAACTATAACTTTTTCTATTTCCACCTCTGCCTCAAGGGGAAATCTATATTGCTTTTGCGGTCGGGGGTCCTGTCCGGTAACATGAACTTGTCCAGTCATTCTGCCACAGTCATGACGGTGACTTGCAAATGCTGTCCTGTGTTTGTTTAGTAGGGCCTTAATTTGTCGGTCGGTGTGGAGTGTAGTCAGGTCGAATGAGTACTCTCCCACTGCGCTAATCCGATTAGCGTAGTCTCCTACTGTGAGGGTGGCTGGGGCTCTGTCTGATCTAGCCATTCGCCAGACACACTGGTTCACTGGGTCGAACGACAAGCTGTGAGCGTTCATAAAATCTATCCCCAGGATGTGTTCTGCTGTCCTGGGAAGGTTTACTAGAACTACGGGGTGCCTTGTGCTAATGTTCCCTAGCTGGATCGCTATGGGTGCTGTAATGTGTCCCTGCTGCGAGTGTCCGGTGAACCCGCTAAGTGTAATGGTGGAGGTGGTCGGCCACGTGTCTGAGTGTGCCGTGATCGTGGAGTTAATGGTGGTGCGGGATCCTCCTGTGTCCCACAGTAACTCTATGAGCTTCCCTTTGACTTTTGCTGTGACTACGGATCTCCCTGATGAGTCCCATAGTGTGTCACAGACCCAAGTGGGGGAGCCCGAACACCGTCAGTTCGTCTCGTCCACATTGGTGGGTCCTGACTGTACTGCTGCATTGTGGATGGGTTTTGCCTTACTGCGGTTCAGAGTGCCTGTCTGCTGGCCTCTCTGAGATCGCTGGGGTGCATTGCACTCTTTTGCCCAATGCCCTAACTGTCCACAGTTATAGCATTCCTGTCCTTTCTGTTGAGGGCTGCTCTTGCCTTCATTTACCCATGCGGGCTTCTGGTGCTCTCTGACTGCTTGGATATCTGCAGCAGCCTGAGCCTCTTCTGGGGATCTAACTTTTCCTTTTGCCTGAAGCGATTGCTCCCAAGCGCGGGACAATCTTTTCAGGACCCATTTTTCGTTATGGGCCTCTTCTGAGGGGTCATAGCTATTGCAAGCGCTCTGTCCTGCTTCTGTTGCGTGTGAGATAATTGTGCGCGTCCACTTAACCATGTTTTCGCGGGTTAAATGCGCTCTATCTAACTGTCCGAAAACTCCGCTGAAATGAATCCACAGCCTTCCTGCGAATGCTGTGGGGTGTTCGGATCTTTTCTGCCTGCACTTATTCAATCCTTCTACAGGGTCACCTCTATTGTACCCGATGGCATCTAAAATGGCGGTGTGCATCTCCTCTAGGCTGCCTCCTGCCACGTTCTGTGGGTCGGGGAGGGCTGCTACTACACTCTGGTCTAAACTCAGCACGGTGAGCTTAACCTGCTCTCTCTCATCCAGGCCGTACATGGTAGCCTGCTGTTTTACTTTAGCGAAAAACTGGTGGGGGTCTGCGGTGGGGAGGAACGGAGTGATCTTTTCACAAGCGTCCCTTAGCTGGGTTACTGTTAAAGGGGTGGTGTAAGTTATGTCTGGGGCGCCTTCTGATTCGGCTTTTCTCTGCGTGGTTACGGGATTCATGGGTGCGGTTAGGGTCTGAGCTGTGGGGGGTTGGGGTGCCTGTCGTTTCTGCTGAGCTGCGGGCGCACATGTTCCCTGAACATAACGCTGCGCTGTCTCGCTTAATTCCTGCCAATCTGGGGCATTTTCCCCATCTAACTGTGCTCCAAAGGTGCTTTGGAAGCCATTCTGCACCGAAAGCAGAGATTGCAGTTCCGCAATCTGTTTCCTGCATTTCGCGTGGTCAACTGTGCTTTGTCTTTGTTCGGTCGTTGCAGCATGGAGTGCTCTCAAAGCTGCTTTGAGATCAGAACATTGCCTCTGCAATGCCTCCACCTGCTTTTCCGATTCCTGTCTTATCAGAACGGCACGTTGCACGTCCTGATAGGCTTTCTCATACTGGGTCTGGGAACTGTTCAGATGAGCTAGACAAGACTGGTGAGCCCTCTTGGCATCATCCACCTCTCTATCCTTCTCTGCCAACTTCCCTTTGAGATCCAGATTCTCCTTCTCGATGTCCCTGACATCGACCTTACTCATCCTATTCCTCTCTTCTAAATCTGTCCGGAGCGTCCTGATGACCTCCTCTGCGCCTCGCAACTGTGCCAAGCAGGACACAATCGCCATCGGCTTGCGTGCTTTACCTAGATTCTTTTTGTGTATTTGAGAGAGGTTCTCCCACCAAGTATGACCTATACTTCCGGGACCTGTCTCCTCATTTGCACAAAACTCTTTCCAAAGGGGCCATCCCTTTCCTTGTAAATATTTGCGGAGTTCCAGCTCCCACGTGGGACACTGGCCTACCCTGCTACTGCTGCTGGTCGCTGCGACCACAAACTTTGCTGGATCCATCAGACGTTCCATTGCCTGCATGGCCATTTCCTCTGACTCTCATTGTATAATTTGGAACAGGGGGTTGCTGGGGTGGTGTTTCGAGAAAAGGGTACGGCTTACGCTATTTTCCGATCACAAAACTACCGAATGTTTGTCGCAACAAAAAGCTTTCAGTTTTACCTTACAGCCCTGTTAGTACGCATGCACTAAACACACTTCCGAATTTCGCTTATTATTTTGAACACCTTGAATACTTGTGATCTCTTTCTTTCTCTGCAATTTGGAGTTCTAATTCAAATTTCAGGGTCCTGGACGGTGTGGGGTTTCCACTTACAACCGTGTCCCGCCAGGAGGTCGCCACTAAATGTTGCACGAAACACAGGTCCTCAAGGGTTCAAACGAATAAAAGCTATACACCGATTAGTAAAGTTCAAACGATCAATATTTATTATACAGTTATAATAAATACTCATGCACACACTAAGAGACTAAGCTATAACTAAACTTTAAGTGAACAGAATACTTATCTAACAGGAACAGGCAAGGTCAGAGAACGAGGCCTTCGTCCTGGTCTTGTACTGCAGCCTTCAGCAAGCGTTCTGGTACTTGGGAGTCTAGTGGGCTTGGATCGCGTAGCGAGCGTTGAACTTACGGTTTCGGCGGCTGGTGCTCAACGGCTGGAGTCAGGATGCAAGATGTCAGTCAGAGCCGGAGCACGAGTTTAACAGACCGGGCTCTGTGGGGAATTTGCTTTTATACCCCTCTCTAATGTCCTTGCCCCCTTCTAGGCGGGCTCTACCTTTCGGTACCGATTGGAACGTTTCCAAACGGCTACCTTCGAAATCCTCCAATGCGGGGGCTTCCCTCGATGTTGGGGGGTGGTTTCGATATTCGTTACTCTGGTGCCATCCTGTTTGCACAACCAATTAAGTGCTACATTGAGATGGAAATGTTGCCATTGTGTGTGCCTGGATCTGGGCTGCCTCATCAGAATGTTAAGCGCTTTGCCATTAACACCTTTGGCTTGGAGATCTGCACCTGGCCAGAAAACTGGTTTGCTGCTTGCAAAATGCTAATTAGTTGAGAGCAGGCTGTCTGTTCTCACTAAACAGGCTTTCCCTGCTGTCTTCCATTTTAGTTTGGCTCAGTGTCCATTTTGCGTGGCCAGCATGGCTACAATGCGAATTGAAGTGGGTCAGGACGTTCCGGGAGTATGGAGGTGATGCGCTTCATGATCAGCCTCTCGAAGCACTTCATTACAACTGACGTCAGTGCCATCGGATGGTAGTCATTGAGGCACGTTGCCTGGTTCTACTTTGGTACCGGTATGATGGTGGTGGTCTTGAAGCAGGTGGGGACCTCGGAGTGGAGTAGGGACAGGTTAAAGATGTCTGTGAATACCTCTGTCAGCTGATCTGCGCAGGCTCTGAGTGCAGGACCAGGGATCCTGTCCGGGCCTGTCGCCTTCCGCGGGTTCACTTTCAGGAAGGCCGATCTGACTTTGGAAACTGTGATGGTGGGTATGGGTGAATTATGGGCTGCTGGGGCACTCGACAGCGGATTGTTGGTTACCTGCTCAAACCGAGCACAGAATGAATTAAGTTCATCGGGGAGGGGTGCGCTGCTGCCAGAGATACTGCTCGGCTTCGCTTTGTAGCCCGTTATGTTGTTTAGTCCTTGCCACAACTGCCGAGAGTCTGTCTGTGACTCTAGCTTAGTTTGATATTCTCTCTTGGCATCTCGGATGACTTTGCGGAGGTCGTACCTGGATTTCTTTTATAGGACAGGGTCGTCTGCCTTGAACGCCTCAGGTCTGTCCTTCAGTAGGGAGTCAATCTCGCGGTTGAGCCATGGTTTCCGGTTGGGGAATGCACGTACTGCTTTCTTTGGCACGCAGTCGTCCACACATTTGCTGATGAAGTCTGTGACGGTGGTGGCATACTCATTTAAGTTAGTCGCTGAGTTTTTAAATATGGACCAGTAATTTGATGGTAATTGTAGAGTGGGAGACAAAGAAGGTTTGGTGGTAATTGCAGAGTGGGAGATATAGAAACATATAAAATAGGTGCAAGAGTAGGCCATTTGGCCCTTCGAGACTGCACCACTATTCAATATGATCATGGCTGATCATGCAAATTCAGTATCCCACTCTCACATTCTCTCCATATCCCTTGATCCCTTTAGCTGCAAGGGCCACGGCCAGCTCCCTTTTGAATATATCCCACAAACTGGCCCCAGCAGCTTTCTGTGGTAGAGAATTCACAAGTCCACAACTTCGAGAGAAGAAGTTCTTCCTCATCTCAGTCTTGAATGGCTTTCCCCTTATTGTTGGGTTGTGACCCCTAGTTTTAGACGTCTCCAACATGGGGAACACACTTCTTGCATCTAGACTGTCCAGTCCTGTCAATATTTTATGTTTCTGAAATCCCCCCTCATTCTTCTAACTCCAGTGAGTACTGACCTAGTCGATACAGTCTTTCTTCATATCCGTCCTGCAATCCTGGGAATTAGTCTGATGAAACTTTGCTAGATACCCTCAATAGCAAGAATGTCCTTAACAAACTCGGAGACCAAAACTGCACACAATACTCTAGGTGTGGCCTCACCAAGGCAATGAGGTAAGGTTAGGTTGTGGTTGAGTACAATTCTACTGTTGCTAATGGCCCACAACATATCCATGGATGCCCAGTCTCGAGTTGCTGGATCTATTTGAATTCTATCCCACGTAGCATGGTGGTAGTGCCAATCAACACAATGGAGGGTTTCCTCAATGTGAAGAAGGCACTTTGTGGTAGTCATCAGTCATTGACAGATGTACCTGTAGAATGCAGGTTGGTGAGGATGAGGTCAATTATGTTTCTCTGTCTTGTTGGTATACCTGCTGCAGACTTAGTCTAGCAACAAGACCTGGCCATTCAGTCTGCAGTTGTGCTACTCGGCCAGATCTAGCAAGACTCTTGCCATCCTCCGTGCTTCCTCCAAGTGGTGTTCAACGTGGAGTACTAATTTATCAGCTGAGGATGGATGGTATGTGATAATCAACACTAGGTTTCCTTGCCCATGTTTGATCGTGAGACTTCATGGGGTCCAGAGTCAATGTTGAAGATTCCCAGGATGTGGGGATGCCGGCATTGGACTGGGGTGAGCACAGTAAGAAGTCTTGCAACATCAGATTAAAGTCCAACAGATTTGTTTTTAATCGCCTAGCTTTTGGAGCTCTCCAAACATGTGCTGGAGCAGGGAGTGGTGCCGGTCATGAGTGCCACCCAGGCCGAAACCGCACGGGTGGCGTCCGTGATGGAGGCATTGGGGCGACGGTGTTGGACATGGGTCGGAGTATGCACGGTGTTGGACATGGGTCGGAGTATGCAAGGCCTGGGGCTGTCTGTCCATAGCCCAGGAGAGGGCGATGCTCTCTCAGGCAGCTATGTGCCAAAGCCAGCTGCAGGTCACAGCACTGGTCATCACCATGGTCAGGTCTCAGCAGGCCATCGCTGAGGGCATTGGCACCATTGACCAGGCATGGCTGCCGTGTCTCAGACCTAGACAGGGATGGGTGGCTCCCTGGGCTCCATGGTTGCTAACTTGCAGACCTTAGTCAATACCAGGACTGGCAGCGCTGGGTGCCTCGGGGGTTGTCTCCGCTTGCACCACCGTCCCATGGAGAAGCCCGGGGGCCATCGGGCACCCCGAAGGGGGAGGAGGTGGTGCTGTGGCCTGTTCCAGGTCCCCCTGCAGGGGAGGTCCTGGAACACTGCGGCAGCCCTGAATTCTCTTCCCCCCCCCCCCCCCCCCCCCACCCCTCAATAATCCCAGGTGCATCTGGTGGGCAATGGGCAGAACAGGGTGGCAGTACACCAACCCAGTCAGAAAAGGTGCAGCCTGGTCCATCCAGGCCGCTCCGCCCCAGGAAACTACCACCAACGGTGACACAAGTCACAGGCATGGATCACAACAGCCCACCTCCACTTCTGCTGGACCATCTGGGGAAGCACTGAGATGTCGTCATAGGGCCCGTAAGGCCAGAAAGGTAGTCACTTAGTAAGCTGACACGGATGCAGGGCACAGTTTAGTAATAGGGGCTGGGCACATGTACAGAACTTCTGTGATTAAACACTAACACCTATGAAAGCTAACTCTGTGCTCTGTCCGATGTGTGCAAGGGTGGGGTGGGAACTGAGTTCCACTGTGGGTGAGGGGCGATGAGACATTGAGCCCTGGTGGGTGTAACGTTGCCCCCCCGGGTCACCCACACAACCCTGCCCCAGCGAGACGACAGGGCCATGCAATGCAGTGTCCAGCCTGCATACAGGGATCACCCAGGTAGAGAGTGGGTTACTGTGACCACGAGTCACATTGGCTATCGATGTGGAGCTCGGAGCTCATTGCAGAGCGGGCTGTCATCCTCCTCCATGCCATGGACCAGACCCGCTTTGAATAGCAACCGTGAGAGCCCAGCCCGTTGTGCCGAAGGTGGATGTGTGCTGGAGGGGTGGTGTGCACACGGGTGATGCGGTGCTGTGGAAGGTTTGGTCGGTAGTGGAGGGGGTGAGTCTCATGGGTTTTGTGGAAAGGTGAGGGCGGTGGGTGGTGAGGTGGGGCTGTATTGTGGTGCCCGTGCCCCTGCTCAGCAACCCCCCTGTCAGTTGGTGAAATGTGTTTCTATCAACTCGTCCTGTGCTCGCTGGCCCAGCCGGTGGCGTTGGGCAGCCCTCCTGTCCGTTGAGCACCCCCCCCCCCCCCCCGCCACCCTTCTCATCTGAAGAGACATGCCCTTTGTCGTGATCCTCCTCCTCCTTCTCTTCCAGCACATCGCCCCTCTGCTGGGCTATATTGCGGAGGACGCGGCATAACACAACAATGCAGCCGACCCTTTCTGCCCGGGCATCCTGATGGGTGTGGTCCATGGGGAACTGAATGTAGCGGTGGTCCTCCTGTGTGTGGTCGGGTGGGCGGCCCTCCAGCCTGGGTGGGTGGCACCTGCCCCACGAGGGGCACCTGCCCCTCCTCTGCTGCAGCCTCTGCCGCCTCCCCGCGATGCCCCTACTCCAGGTGCCACAGGGTTTCATGCAGGGCAGTGGCCCCCGTCACAACGGCCAACAACGCTGGAAGATGCCCAACATTGTGATCTGCAGGGGGTGGGGTAGACCAAGTTTACCTCCTCCACAACCAGGTTCCATGGGCTACATAGTCGCCCCGGTTGGCAGCTCGCGCCCCAGCCATGCCTGCCCACTTGGTGCCCCAACACCTGCCGCCTGTCCCTTCTGCCACGGCCACAGTTTAATGGCACTGCCCTCACCGGGGGCTGCCATTGGTACGGCCCTGGATCTACCTGCCGGTGGATGCTGCTGGCTGGGTGGCTGGGGCCCCGAAGGGGGGGCCCGGCGCTCATCCGAATGACCGAGAGGCCTGGGTTGAGCCAGTGACCCCGGAGTGTGTGCCCATTACGTGGCTGCCATAGTGGCATCCATGGCGTTGGCACCACCCTGCCATGGCGGGCTGTTGCCGGCCACTGCATTTGTCTTCCCCCAAAGGCCCCCGCCCCGGCAACAGCCCTCCAACCCGGGGGGGGGAGGGGGGTGGAGGCCACCCCACCCCACCCCTGCAGCCATGGCCGTGCCCGTATCACCAGCTCTAGGTCCCCCCACACCAATCCCTACCACCTACGGCCGCAGCGCCAGCCAGCACGACTGGTTGATGCTTTTTTAAAGCAGATTAGAACCACGCCGGCAGGACCTCTGGCCGCAGTATCATTGGGGGCCCGGGAAATCGCACATCGGGCCACCTCTCGTGCTTCTCCGGGCCGTGCACCGCCCGCCACATTCGCGCGGTTTTTGGGGGTTTTCGATCCGACATCGGAACGTCGTCGCAGGCCTTTCCGGCGTAAACGCCAATTCTCAGAGCTGGCGCGGGCTCGGACAATCTCGTCCATTGTCTTTTGGTGTCACTGTCAATCGACGACGCTTGCTCCAAATGCTCTTAATTACCGATTTAATACATTAACTTGGGCTCTTTGAGGAACTATGTCTCCTCTGTCTCATCCCTCTTCTTGAGGATCCGCCTGATTTGGGGCCATTCAATTTCAAAGAAACTCCTCCCAGGATCGTGCTGGAGGCAAGAACATCTCCCAAAGTGAATTTCCAATGTTGCCTGCATTCATTCCTGTTTCTGATTAAAACATAATACTGCAGTATAGTATTCTAATTAAACATGCACAACCATTCCCATTTACTTGTGAATGCAGAACATATGAAATACCTTCATTTCAGTGAATGTTGTACCAGGAAACAGTATTCAGAAGATCCACATTTTTTTCTCAATCTCATGTTCCATAACTGTGGGTCGTGAGGGTCACCAGAAAAAATGTTTGAAAAACACCTGGATTAGGCTATACATTTGTGGTACACATCTTGACAGAGTGGTTAATATTTACAGATTGTGTCAGGTATAGTAGATTAACGGGGGGGGGGGGGGGGGGGGGGGGGGGGGAGGAGAGGAAGGGGGGGGAAGAGAGAGAGAGGAAACAACGACCGAAGGTGATGAGGCCTTGTCTGGGGACTCTGTTCTTCTCTTGGAGCAGGTTGCTGTCGTGTTGACCATGGGCTCCCGTGCCTCATTGTACCATACATCTACGCTTTCCCTGTGTTATGGATGCTACCTCCTCCTCTCTTCTCTCCCACATTCCATTTCCCCACCCACTACTATTGTGCTGGTTACATATGTCCTCAAAAACGTTGAACTGTTTCCATGTGTCATGGAACTCTTCCGCTGAACCTCGGATGATAAATGTAATTTTTTCCAGTTTCAGGAATTCCGCTTGAAGACTGCCACTAAAGGACATGGCTCCACCTTCACATCCCACACCTTGGACATGAGCTCGAAAATATTGGTCTAGGTTTGGGCAGGACCAAACCATGTGGGTGTGGTCGGACCCCCTGACATTGCTCAGATTTGTCCTCCAACTTCAGGAAAACCTGCTCATACGTGTTCTGGTAAGGTGTTCTCTGTGCACCACCTTTAGCTGCATTAGGCTTCGCCCTCTGCATGAGGTGTGGACTTTACCCCTGTGCATTGAATCCTCCCCCGAACTGTTGAGTACTTCCTCCTAGCATGCGAGTGTCTCATCCATAAGAACATAAGAAGTAGGAGCAGAAGTAGGCCATCTGGCCCCTTGAGCCTGCTCTGCCATTCAATGAGATCATGGCTGATCTTTTGTGGACTCGGCTCCACTTTCCGGCCTGAACACCATAACCCTTAATCCCTTTATTCTGCAAAACATTATCTATCTTTATCTTAGACACATTTAATGAAGGAGCCTCTACTGCTTCACTGGGCAGGGAATTCCATAGATTCGCAACTCTTTGGGTGAAGAAGTTCCTCCTAAACTCAGTCCTAAATCTACTATGAAAGGGAAAATGCTGGAAAATCTCAGCAAGTCTGGCAGCATCTGTAGGGAGAGAAAAGAGCTAATGTTTCGAGTCCGATGACTCTTTGTCAAAGCTAACAGACAGAGTGGGAAATATTTATACTGTGGAGTGAGAATGAAAGATGAGTCATAGCTACGGAAACCCAGGGAAACCGGGTGCTAGTGGCCACAGATACCAAGAGGAAAGAGTGCTAATGGCAGTCCCCAGAGAGGACAAATGATGTGACAGGTCAAACAGCAGGGAAACTAACTAACCGTAGGTGTGGGGGGAGGGGAAGGGGGAAGCAAAGAGGAGAAAGGTGCAGGAAAGAAAGAAATGGTAAAATACAGTTAAAATAAAATGAAAACAAATGGGTTGAGGTGGGGCTGATCATCTGAAGTTGTTGAATTCGATGTTCAGGCTGGAAGGCTGTAGCATGTCTAACTGGAAGATGAAATGTTGGTCCTCCAGTTTGCGTTGCGCTTCACTGGAACATTGCAGCAAGCCAAGGACAGACATGTGGGCATGGGAGCAGGGTCTTTTGTTAAAATGGCAAGCAACAGGAAGGTCAGGATCCTGAATGCACACAGACCGAAGATGCTCAGCAAAGCGATCACCCAGTCTGCGTTTGGTCTCTCTGATACAGAGGAGACCACATTGGGAGCAGCAAATGCAATAGACCAAATTGGAAGAGGTGCAAGTGAAACGCTGCTTAACCTGGAATGATAGAATGATGGAATACTTCCCTTTATTTTGAGACTCTGCCCCCTAGTTCTGCTTTCACCTGCCAGTGGAAACAACCTGCCCGCATCTATCCTATCCTATCTATAATAATTTTATGTTTCTATAAGATCCCCCCTCATCCTTCTAAATTTCAATGAGTACAGTCCCAGTCCACTCAACCTCTCCTCTTAATCCAACCCCTTCAGGTCTGGGATTAACCTAGTGAATCTCCGCTGCACACCCTCCAGTGCCAGTACGTCCTTTCTCAAGTCAGGAGACCAAAACTGAACACAATACTCCAGGTGTGGCCTCACTAACACCTTATACAATTGCAGCATAACCTCCCTAGTCTTAAACTCCATCCCTCGAGCAATGAAGGACAAAACTCCATTCGCCTTCTTAATCACCTGTAAACCAACTTTTTGTGACTCGTGCACCAGCACACCCAGGTCTCTCTGCACAGCAGCATGTTTTAATATTTTATCATTTAAATAATAATCCCTTTTGCTGTTATTCCTACCAAAATGGCAAATCTTACATTTGTCAACATTGTATTCCATCTGCCAGACCCTAGCCCATTCACTTAACCTATCCAAATCCCTCTGCAGACTTCCAGTATCCTCTGCCCTTGGTCCCCAACTCCAAACATCAATGTAAATTGTGAACAATTGTGGTCCCAACACGGATCCCTGAGGGACCCCACTAGCTACTGATTGCCAACCAGAAAAACACTCATTAATCCCCACTCTTTGCTTTCTATTAATTAACCAATCCTCTATCCATGCTACTATTTTACCCTTAATGCCATGCATCCTTACCTTTTGTGTGGCACCTTGTCAAAGGCTTTCTGGAAATCCAGACATACCACTTTCATTGGCTCCCCATTATCTACCGCACTGGTAATGTCCTCAAAAAATTCCACTAAATTCGTTAGGCACGACCTGCCCTTTATGAACCCATGCTGCGTCTGTCCAATGGGACAATTTCTATCCAGATGCCTCGCTATTTCTTCCTTGATAGATTCCAGCATCTTCTCTACTACCCAAGTCCAGTGAATTTTGGTAAATTATCACTAGTGCATTTGCAATTTCCCTAGCCATCTCCTTTAGCACTCTGGGATGCATTCCATCAGGGCCAGGAGACTTATCTACCTTTAGCCCCATTAGCTTTCCAATCACTACCTCCTTAGTGATAACAATCCTCCCAAGGTCCTCACCTGTCATAGCCTCATTTCTACCAGTCACTGGCATGTTATTTGTGTCTTCCACTGTGAAGACTGGCCTAAAAAACCTGTTCAGTTCCTCAGCCATTTCCTCATCTCCCATTATTAAATCTCCCTTCTCGTCCTCTAAAGGACCAATATTTATCTTAGCCACTCTTTTGTTTTTATATATTTGTAGAAACTTTTACTATTTTAAAAAAATATTCTGAGCAAGTTTACTCTCATAATCTATCTTACTCTTCTTTATAGCTTATTTAGCAGCTTTCTGTTGCCCCCTAAACATTTCCCAGTCCTCTAGTCTCCCACTAATCTTTGCCACTTTGTATGCTTTTTCCTTCAATTTGATACCTTAAATATTTCCTTAGATATCCAAGGTCGATTTTCCCTCTTTCCACTGTCCTTCCTTTTTGTTGGTATAAACATTTGCTGAGCACTGAAAAATCGCTTGGAAGGTTCTCCACTGTTCCTCAACTGTTCCACCATAAAGTCTTTGCTCCCAGTCTACCTTAGCTAGTTCTTCTCTCATCCCATTTTAATCTCCGTTGTTTAAGCACAAAACTGATTTTACCTTCTCAACCTCCATCTGTATTTTAAATTCCACCATATTGTGATCGCTCCTTCCGAGAGGATCCCTAACTATGAGATCATGAATCAATCCTGTTTCATTACACAGGACAAGATGTAGGACTGCTTGTTCCCTCGTAGGTTCCATTACATACTGTTCTAGGAAACTATCGCGGATACATTCTATAAACTCCTCCTCAAGGCTGCCTTGACCAACCTGGTGAAACCAATCGACATGTAGATGAAAATCCCCCATGATAACTACTGTACTATTTCTACATGCATCCGTTATTTCTTTGTTTATTGCCTGCCCCACCATGTTACTATTTGGTGGCCTATAGACTACTCCTATCAGTGACTTTTTTGTCTGACTATTCCTGATTTCCACCCAAATGGATTCAACCTTATCCTCCGTAGCACCAATGTCATCCCTTACTATTGCCCTGATGTCATCCTTAAATAACAGAGCTACACTACCTCCTTTACCATCCACTCTGTCCTTCCGAATAGTTTGATACCCTCGGATATTTAACTCCCAGTCGTGACCATTGATACCCTTGGATATTTAACTCCCAGTCGTGACCATCCTTTAACCATGTTTCAGTCATGGACACTAAATCATAGTCATTCATGATGATTTGCCATCAACTCATTTACCTTATTCCGAATACTACGAGCATTCAGATAAAGTACACTTATGTTGGCTTTTTAAACTCTGTTTTGAATCTTAACACCTCGATCAGTAACCTCTCCTAAGTTATATTTCCTCTTAACTTTTCTCCTAATTTTCCTTGTCGTTGAACCCATATCTTCATGTAACAACCTGCCGCGTCGCTTACCATTAATGTTTTTACTTCCCGTTTTATTTCTTTTAGTATTACTGGGCCTATTCACTGAGCTCCTCTCAGTCACTGTACCTTGTACTGTCGCCCTTTTGATTTTGACTATGGCTTCTCTGCCTTACATTTTCCCCCTTACTTCATTTTGCTTCTGTCCCTGTTTTACTACCTTCCAACTTCCTGCATCGGTTCCCATCCACCTGCCACATTAGTTTAAACCCTCCCCCTCTTTCCCCCCCCCCCCCCCCCCCCCTGAGGACACACCACCACACAACCCCCACAACCCGAGGGCATCGGTACCAGTTCTGCCCAGGTGCAGACTGTCTGGTTTGTACTGGTCCCACCTCCCCCAGAACCGGTTCAAATGCCCCAGGAATTTGTATCCCTCCCTCTTGCACCATCTCTTGAGCCATGCATTCATCCTATCTATCCTGACATTCCTACTCTGACCAGCTCGTGGCACTGGTAGCAATCCTGAGATTACTACCTTTTGAGGTCCTACTTTTTAGTTTAACTCCTAACTCCCTGAATTCAGCTTGTAGGACCTCGTCCCATTTTTCACCTATATCGTTGGTGCCTATGTGCACCACGACAGCTGGCTGTTCACCCCTCCCCCCCCCCCCCCCCCCAGAATATCCTGCAGTTGAGATATCCTTAACCCTTGCACCAGGGAGGCAACATACCATCCTGGAGTCTCGATTGCTTCCGCAGAACCGTCTGTCTATTCCCCTTATGATTGAGTCCCCTATCACTATAGCCCTGCCATTCTTCTTCCTGCCCTGCTGTACAGCAGAGCCAGCCACGGTGCCATGAACCTTGCTGCTGCTGCCTTCCCCTGGTGAGCCATCTCCCTCAACAGTATCCAAAACGGTATATCTGTTTTGCAGGGAGATGACCTCGGGACACCTGCACTGCCTTCCTACTCTTGCTCTGTCTTTTTGTCACCCATTTTATATCTCCCTCAGTAACTTTCACCTGTGGTGTGACCAACTCGCTAAATGTGCTATCTACGAAGTCCTCAGCATCGCGGATGCTCCAAAATGAGTCCATCCACAGCTCCAGAGCCGTCAAGCGGTCTAACAGGAGCTACAACTGAACACACTACTTGCACGTGAAGGAGCCAGGGACAGTGAACATGTCCCTGAGCTCCCACATTGCACATGAGGAGCATGACACGGGTCTGGGATCTCCTGCCATGTCTTAAACCTGAGGTAAACTTGTACAACTACAATTACTAAAAATGAAAGAAAAAATAAATAAATTAGACAATGAAAAGAAAAACTACTTAGTCACTTAACCAGGGTTAAAAAGCACCTCCTCCCCACCCAGCTTCGAATTCCCAAACTCCCTCTGGCTGTGTCTTCTCTGGCTCACTGGGAGAACTCCACCCAGGGTCTCAGATGCTCTCTGGTTCTCTCCCTGCAGGTTAAAAGTTACAGGCCAGAAGAAAGAGAGGACAAAACAGTAGGGAAAAAGCACCTTCTCCCACTCTGCACCGAATTACCTTACTACACCAAATTGCCAAGTTCTAAATTCTTACTCTGGATATGTCTCACTCCGGCTGTGTCTCCTTCACTTGCGCAAAGCTTCTCCTTCACTTGCACAAAGCCAGAGGGGTCCTTGCCTTTTCTAACAGTCATCCATATATGTCGACACATTTGCCATCCCCTAATTTGTCCTGTGCAGTCTGTCCAGTAAGGTGTTGTGGTACCTAATCTATTCCTTTTGAAAATTGAGAGGAAGGTGGATGAAGATCACATCTGTTAACAATAAACAAAGTCAATAATGTACCATCCCTTGATTCTGAAAGTAAAGAACAGTTGAAATCTGGAAACACACTGTTTTCAGTAAGTATTATTAAATTAAAATGAGGGCTGTGATTATGAAGACACCTATGAGGACTGTGGTAGTCACCACTGTATTACATGTATTACGGTAAGACCTGTATAGTATAGAGGTACATGGGTAAATCCCTGCCTGCTGGCTCCGCCCCATAAGCGGTGTATAAAGGTGTGTGCTCGCTGGTGCCTCAGCCTTTATGGTTCCAGCTACAGGGGGCACAACATCTTTGCTCAATAAAGCCTCAATTATTCCACTAATCTCATTTTTGTCGTCATTTCTGCTCCAGTATTGACTCTACTGCTTGCAGTTTGGCAGCTGCAGAAGATGCTCGAAACATGGATAAACATCCATTGGACAATCAAAAGACTGGAGTCTCTTTCTTGTCCACAGAAGTGCCTATCTGTGCCCCTGTTTATAGAGTCCCCTGTAACTACTTGATGTACTATCAATTACGCAAAGACGAGAGGAGGATGTAATCGAGGCTTTATTACACTGAGATGTGTGGCCTCCTACAGCAGCTGACGATATGTATGGGGAGCACACATATTTATATTACGCCTACTGGCGGAGCCAGCAGGCTGAGATCTACCCCCAGACCTGTAGTACAGGTGCCTAACCATAAAGCACCGATATCAACATCCTCTATATACAATATATACATCAGTGGTCACTACCGCACTTCTGACCCTCCCTGCTGAACAACAGAGCCAGACATGGTGCCACTGTGCTGACTTCTGTTTTCCCCTGAGAGGCTATCTTGCCCCCCCCCGCCCCCCAATCAAACAGTGTCCAAAACGGTATACTTGTAGACAGTGGGGCAGACACAGGGGATTCTTGCACTGTGGCTAACTGTTTTGTCTTTTTTTTTTAATGCATTTTATTCAAACTTGTATCAAAGTAGATTACAGCAGACAAACACCCCGGGAAATATTCTCTTCCCAACAATCAATTATACAGTCTTTACTGACTTTTCTCCTTTTTTCACCCATTCCCCCCCACAGCCCCCACCCCTGCGACAAACAGCTCTCAAAGACGGTCACAAACATCGCCCACCTTTTCTCAAACTCCCCTGCTGCGTCCCTTAGCTCATACTTTGGGCGAAATTCTCCGACCCCACGCAGGGTCGGAGAATTGGCGGGAAGAGGCGTTATTTCCGCTCCCGCAGGTTTTCGAATTCTCACGCCGGTAAAAAACCGGCGTTGTGCAAACCCCGCCGGCAGCCTGTGAAAACAGCTGGCGCCGGCGGGATTTCATTATTTTTGCACTGACCTTAAATCTCCGGCCCAGATGGGCCGAAGTCCCGCCGACGTGGCCACGGGTCACGTCGGCGCAAATCAAATTTGGTTTAAAACGGCGTCAACCATTGATGATGGTTGACGCCGTTCAGTGTCGGGGGTGAATGTGCGTGGGGTGGGTAGCGGCATTGGAGCGCGGTGGGGGGGAGCGGCATTGGAGCGCGGTGGGGGGGCGGCATTGGAGGCATTGGAGCGCGGTGGGGGGAGCGGTGGGGGGGGAGGCATTGGAGCGCGCGGTGGGGGGATAGGGAGGAGGTAAGGGAGAGAGGGGTGGGGAGGTGGGGGTGTTGGGAATAGAGAGATCAATCAATTACCTCGAGTGCCGGTCGATTGGGGGGGGAGGTGTTTGTTAAGAGAGAGAGATCAATCAATTACTTTAGTGCTGGTAGATTTGGGGGGGGGGGGATGGATGGATGGGGGGGGGGGATGGATATGGGGGGGGGTGGATATGGGGGGGGGGGAGTGGTTGTGGTTGGGGTGGGTGATGACATGGTTGTCTTCCCTGCCACAACCCCCCACCACAACCACCCACCACAACCCCCCACCCCCTGCAGGCCATGTTTTTCAATCAGCCTGTGATGTTGGCCGCCGTTGTTGCATCCGCGATAGTACAAGTCGCCCTGGAGGACGAGGAGGAGGAGAACGAGGAGGAGGAGGAGGAGAACGAGGAGGGGGAGGAGAACGTTGTGGCGGCACATAGACTGAGACGTCTGACGAGGCCCCGTGTGTACAGATCCCGTTCATCGTTCCTGGAACTCACAGACCGGGCATGCAGGAGGAGACTCCGGATGAGCCCTGAAACCGTGGCACACATATGCCACCTGATGGCTCACCTGGCACCGCGTGGCACTGGGGGAGGACACCCTCTCCCCGTGTCAGTCAAGGTTACAGTGGCCCTCAACTTTTACGCCACGGGCTCATTCCAGGCGCCGACTGGGGACCTGTCTGGCATCTCACAGGCATCGGTGCACCGGTGCATCCGGGCAGTGACAGACGCCCTTTATGCCATCGCGGACCGCTACATCCGCTTCCCCATGGACCAGGCGAACCAGGATGCCCGGGCCGTGGGGTTCTCTGCCATGGCTGGTTTTCCCATGGTCCAAGGGTTGATCGATGGGATGCACGTAGCCGTGCGGCCACCTGCAGACGACAGGGCCGTCTTCACAAACAGGAAAGGGACATATTCTGTGAACACCCAAGTGGTCTGCGACCACCGCATGATAATCATGCCCGTTTGCGCACGGTTCCCGGGAAGTGTCCATGACTCATACGTGTTGTCGCGGTCGAACATCCCTGGAATGTTCGAGGGACGCCACCGCCGGATGAGGGGCTGGTTGCTGGGAGATAGGGGTTACCCGTTGCGGACGTGGCTGATGACGCCTGTACGGAGGCCACAGACTAACGCAGACAATAGATACAACGATGCCCATGCAGCGACCAGGGGTCTAATTGAGAGGTGCTTCGGGATCCTCAAGTCGCGATTCCGGTGCTTGGACATCTCTGGGGGGGCCCTCCAGTACCCGCCAGATAGGATCGGCCGCATCATTGTGGTGTGTTGTGTCCTGCACAACATCGCCCAGCAGAGGGGTGATGTGCCGCAGACAGAGGAGGGGGGAGTGGAGGAGCGGGAGGAAGAGCCGCAGACTTCCCCAGACGAGGGAGATGGGGGCAATGGTCAGGGCAGACGGGCAGATCATTGGCGGGTGGCCGCCCGACCTCACCGTCTAGGCCAGCGAGCACGGGACAGGCTGATAGCCGGCCGGTTCACAGACTAGGGTGGTAGCGATTCTGCAAGTATGGCAACGTTCCACATGCCTTTGCAACATCCGATCACCCTCAACCCCCCCCCCCCCCACACTCTGACTCCCCCTCACCCGCCCAACACCCTCACTCCCCCTCACTAACCATGCACCAAGTCCCAACACCTCACCAACCATTCCCACATCACCTGAAAGTACAACACCCCTCCATTGCACATCCACTGCGACACAATGGGCAGTCATCACACGGTTGCCGATGGAAGCGTGTCTACTGCTGTCCATGGAGGATGATGACGTCACGCACTGCGATGAGCTCCTGGCTCCATTTCGTCGCTCAATGTCTGACCCATGGCCACAGTACCACCAGCCTTCCGGACCATCCCTGAATGCAGCCGTCACACTGCAGCGCTCGGTCACATCCTCTGCCCAGAGGGATTGAGAGGGCGGGCAAGGTGAAGGGGGGGGGGGGGGGGGGGGCACACTCACCTGAGGCCGACATCAGACCTCCACACACACTGGCACTCAACCTACATGAAACGCATCGGACAGAACACAAAGGCAGCCTCTGTAGGTGCGTTAGTGATTTTAATAACAAACAGTTCAAACATGTGCCCTAGACCCTGAATCTACTGTGCCCTTCACCCGTGCCAACTTACTAAGTGTCTACTATCTTGCTTTTACGGACCCTTTTACTACGTCTAGGTGCTTCCCCAGACAGTACAGCAGGACTGGAGGTGGACTCCTGCGATTCCAGCCCTGTGACTTTGGATCCGTTTAGCGGACGTTTCCTGGGGCGGCCCGGCCTAGATGGGCCAGGCCGCGGCTCGGGTGGCTGGGATGGCGAGCTGCCAGCCTGTCTTACCCGCTGCCCAGCAGATGCACCTGGGACGGAAGGGGGGGGGGGGAGTCCGAGGTAGCTCGGTGTTCCGGGACCTCCTCTACAGTGGGACCCGGTACAGAGCACAGCACCTCCTCCTCCCTCGGGGTGCCCGATGGCCCCCGGGCCTCTACATGGGTCGGGGGTGCGTCTGGAACAGCCATCCGACGCTCCCCCGGCACCTGGCGCTGCCAGTCCTGGAGGCCCGTGCTGGTACTGACAAGGGTCCTCAGATCTGCAGCCATGGAGCTGAGGGAGTTGACCATCCCTCTTTGTGTGTCGGAGACGTCGGAGAGGTGATTGATTATGACACTCATGCCCTCAGCAATGGACTGCTGAGACTGCACCATGGCCTGATGAGACAGAGCCACAACGTTTAATGCCTCAGCAATCATCCGCTGTGTCTGGTTCATGGCTTCCAGTGAGTGGGAAGCCACGTCCTGGGACACGGACGCCGCCTGCACGAACAGCTCCAGAGCCTGAATACTGCGACCCATGTCAGACACCGTTGCACCCATTGCCTTGACCGCGGACGCCACCCGTGCGGTTTCGGTATGGGTGGCACGTATGAGCGGCACGACTTCCTGCACCTGGACACGGTTGGACTCCTCCACCTGCATGTGCATCAGCTGCAAGCCGGCCCTCACCCTCTTCCTTGGACCCAGGTTTGTTGATTGTATGGGGTCTATGGGTGGGTCCGTTGACTCCAGGAACCCAGGACCAGTCTGGGCGGCAGATGTCTGCTTGCGCCAGGATGCCCTCCGACCACCCGGCCCCTCTGCCGCTCCTACCTCCACCTGCTGCACTGGGACGACAGTGTGGTGCTCACCAGCGAGTGACCCTAAGGAATCATCACTAAAAAGCCCAGCCGGGGTGAGTGTGTCTGCGATGGTGCAGCGTGCTGGAGAAAGCTGTGCCGGTAAACTGTGCGCATTGTCCGATTGGCTGTCTGATGACGGCTGGGGTTCCCCCATCTGTGGGGCCCGTCCACTGTCCTGGGTGGCAGTGTCCTGCCCTTGGGTGTCCATTTGTCTGTGCGTCGGGGGCCTCTGGCTTATCCCCTCATCGCGGCGTCTTCTCAGCACTCGTCGCCGGATGCGCCCGTCACGCGAGCGTACATGACAGATGACCACACGTCTCCTCTGCTGCACCGGGGCATCCTGTGGCCGTTGCAGGCCAGAGGGGCCGGGTCGCTCCCTCTCCCGTGGTCTCAGTGGGGCATCCTGCGGGCGGGGGGCATCCGCCGTGACGGGTGCCTCGATGTCTGGACCTTCAAGACACAAGACAGCATGGTTAAGCACTCAGATCGGGGGATATGGGGAGAGGGGATTGGAGGGTGGGGGGAGGATATGAGAGAGGGGGAAGGGCCGTGGGTGGCTCACTTGCTCGCGGGCCGCCGACCTCTGCGTTGCCAAACGCCCGGTCCTTGGGTCCTCCTGCCATCTCCAGGGCCCTCTCCTCGTGGACCGTGAGTGGTCTCTCCTCTGCACTGCCCCCACCACTCGCTCGAGACCTCCTGTAAAGGGCCTGGAGCACGGTCCTTTTTAACCCAGAGACATCTGGCTTTGTAATGAGTTAATAAATATTTTTAATTCCTCCTCCTTCGTCCATTGAGGGATTTGAGGCTGTTTCTTTGCAGTTTCTGTAACTTGATGCTATGTTTGCAGTTGGCCCCAAACGTTTGCTGTTCATCTTGCACCTTTTCACCGGGACCTGTCCGGCTTGGTTAGACCCACCAGGGGCCGAAGCCCCTGCTGGCATAGCTCTCAACATCCCAAAGGCAGTTTAACCTCTTTCTCCCCAACCCCCCTCCCCTCATGTCAAGGTGACAGCAAGGGGAGAAGTTTTTTGATGACGAGAAACGTTTTTAAAAAATATTGTTCTCCTCTTTCACTTTCTCCCAAATTTACACCCGCCAACAATAAACAATCAGCAACAAATATGTCAATCCCCATATCAATAACAACAATCCCTTCAGTAGCCCGCATGTTCACATAAACAAATGACAAAAAGGAATCAGAAATCGCCCATAGTCATCATTAACACCCCCCCCCCCCCCAAATTAATGTTCAATGTTATCCAGTTCTTGAAAGTTCATAACAAATAATGCCCATGAATTGTAGAACCCCTTCGTCCTTCCTCTCAGTTCAAACTTAACCTTCTCAAGAGTCAAGAATTCCAACAGGTCCCCCCCGCCACGCCAGGGCACAGGGTGGAGAGGCTGCTCTCCATCCCAACAGGATCCGCTTTCGGGCGATCAACGAGGCGAAGGCTACGATATCTGCCTCCGCCCCTGTTTCCAACCCTGGCGGGTCCGACACCCCGATTATGGCCTCCCGGGGACCCGGGTCCAGTTTCACACGCACCACTTTGGAAATTACCCTAAAAACCTTCTTCCTGTAATCCTCTTCCTTTGGACAGGACCAAAACATATGAACCTTATTCGCAGCCACCCCCCTACCCCCGCAATGCTCTCACACATCTACTCCTTCAAAGAATCGGTATCATCCTCGCCCCCGTGAGGTGTGCCCTGTATACCACCTTCAACTGTATCAGCCCCAACCTTGCACACGAGACGGAGGCATTTACTCTCCGGAGCACCTCACACCAGAATCCCTCCTCTAAAACCTCTCCCAACTCTTCCTCTCATTTTGCTTTGATCCCTTCCAGTGGTGCCTTATCCTCTTTTATCCTCTTCCAAAATAGCTCCGTAAACCGCTGACATTACCCCCTTCTCCAGTCCCCCTGTCGTCAGCACCTCCACCAGCAATGTGGAGGCCGGCTCCACCAGGAAGTTCTGTATCTCCTTTCTGGCAAAATCTCAAACCTGCATTAATCTAAAACATTCCCCCCCCCCCCCCCCCCCCATTCAGCCCGTACTTTGTTTGCAGCTCCTTCAGTCCTGCAAACCAACCCCTAAGAAACAAATCTTTTAGTGTCTTAATCCTCTTTTCCTCCCCATATCTGAAAATTTCCATCCCACCTCCCTGGCTCAAAGCTGTGGTTCCCCCGAATCGGCATTTCCCTTGACCCTGCCCCCAACCCGAAGTGTTGGCGAAACTGCCTCCAAATTCTCAATTAAGCTATCATTACTGGACTCCGAGTATTTCCCCGGAGCTATCGGGAGCGGCGCTGTTGTTAGTGCTTTCAATCCCGACCCCCTGCACAAACTCTCCTCCATTCTGACCCACTGGGAATCAACCCCACTGACCCAGCTCCGCACCTTCTCCACATTAGCCGCCCAGTAGTAATACATCAGGTTCGGGAGACCCAAACCCCCTGCCTGCCTTCCCCTCTGTAGTAGCATCTTTCTAACTCTGGTCACCGTCCTCCCCATATGAACAAGGTAATCCTTCCCTCATTCTCTCTGAAAAAAGCCTTTGGCAGGAAAATTGGTAAGCATTGAAAAATAAACCAAAATCGTGGCAAAACGTTCATTTTAACCTCCTGTACCCGACCTGCCAGTGACAGAGGAAGACCATCCCACCTTGCCAGATTGGCTTTCACTCTCCCCACCAAATTGGAGATGTTGTACCTGCGAAGCCTCCCCCACTCTCAGGCAACCTGCACCCCCAAATACCTAAAGTGAGTCCCTGCCCTACGGAATGGCAGCCCCCCCACCCCTGCCCCCACACCCGGCCGAGACCCCACAAAATACTCTTGTCTAGATTCAGCTTGTACCCTGAGAGAGACCCAAATACGCAAAGCAGCTCCAATATTCCCCCTATCGACACACTCGGTTCCGACACGTACAACAGCAAGTCATCGGCATATAAGGAAATCCTATGCTGCATCCCGCCCCGCTGCACTATTCCTTTCCATGATCCCGAACTTCTTAATGTGATGGCCAACTGGGAATCACGATGGCTCAATCGTGAGTGCAAACAGCAGGGGGGACATAGGACATCCCTGGTAGAGAGAAAACCCTGGTAGAGAGAAAAGTATCTCGAGCTGATGTTGTTTGTGCGCACGCTCACCCTCAGCTCCTTATATAGTAGCTTTTCCCAGTTCACAAATCTTGGTCCAATCCCAAACCGCTCCAGAACTGCCATCAAGTACCCCCATTCTACCCGGTCAAACACCTTCTTGGTATCCAATGCCACAATCACCTCTTTCCTTCCCCCTCCGCCCGTGCCATAACGGCGTTCAATACCCTTCTAATGTTCGAAAAGAGCTGTCTCCTTCTCACAAACCCCGTCTAATCCTCACCTCGTCTGATCCTCACCTATCACCTTCGGGAGGCACTCCTCCAGCCTACCCGACAGTACCTTCGCCAATACCTTTGCGTCCACATTCAGAAGTGATATGGGCCTATACGACCCACACAGTCAGATCCTTATCTTTATTAGCAACAGTGAAATCGAGCCTACCCCAAGGTTTGTGGTAATACCCCCTTCCCTCTCTCCTCTTCAAACATCCCCACCATCAGGGGCGCCAGCTTCTCCTTGAATTTTTAAATAATATTCCACAGGAAGCCCATCTGGCCCTGCCACCTTCCCCAACTGCATCTTCCCAATCGCATCCTTTATCTCCTGCTCCCCTATAGCTCCTCCTAATGTAGCCCTGTCCCCTGTGGCGCCAACAATTGTACACAAGTGAAGTACAAGAGAGGCTTTATTACAGTGAGATGCTTTTCCTCCGGCGGCAGCTGTAGAATGGCATCTCAGTGAAACTTCCGAATATTTATACAGCTCCCTGTGGGCGGAGCTAGCCGGCAGGGGCTTACCGGAGATGCCTGTAATACAGGTACGGCCATACAGCGTGGGCAGGGGAACGAGGGATGGACCTTGTGGGGATGAATACGGGGGCGCCGGGGAAAAGGAGGGGGGAAGAGAGGGGCGTGGGCATGGGATAAGCACCCAAGGGAGCTAGGTCCCGGAGCGAGACTGTGTCCTGGCGGCTGTCGGGGAACTCCAAGTAGGCATACCGTGGGTTCGCGTGGAGCAGGCGTACTTTGTCCACCAAGAGTTCCGCCTTGTGGTGCCTGACAGGTCTACGAAGAAGGACTGGGCCCAGAGTCGTGAGCCAAGTCGGGAGCGACACCCCGGATGTAGACTTCCTAGGGAAGGCAAAAACACATTCATGGGGTGTGTGGTTAGTTGCGGTCAGTGCCGGCCCTAGGGTTGCTGGCACCCCTGGCAAGCTGAACTTCGGCGCCCTTACAAGTATAATTTTTTAAAATTTTCACAAGGAGAAAAACTGAAAATGTAGAATAAAGAGTTTATTACAATATTACAAAATCGAGGCATTCAAATCTGTACAGAATCTGAACAAACTGAGAAGCATACTATATTCCGTAAGTTCACGATGATAAAAACTGTAGCTGTAACGAATTTTCTCCTAATAAAAAGTATGAACAAATGAACAGATGCTGGAAAACATTTATTATCCTACCTAAAACATTTTTTTTCTAGCCTTTAGATCTGCAAATCTTTTCATGGCACTTTCTATATCTATCTTCTTTACAAGATCATTTTCTATTGACAAAATTGCCAAAGAATTTAATCTGTCTTGAGTCATGGACGACCGTGAGTATGTCTTTATAAGCTTTAGTTTACTAAAGCTTCTCTCTCCGGTGGCCACAGTAATAGGTATTGTAAGCATTATTCTTAATGCAACCCACAGATTTGGCATGACAGCCTGTAACTTATTAGTGTTTATGAACCTAACGGCTTCTATTGGAAGCTTTACATCTTCAGGAAATAATTCTTTTGCAATATCCAGTTCAGTCAAGAGATCACATCCATTAATATCACTATTTTCTTTGTACCTTAACTTATCCTCCAAACCTTGTCATGCTACTTTGAGTTTACTTTTATCTGGCAGATCTTTTAGGTTATTTAAAAATCCCAATGTGTTATTGAAACTTGATGTGGAGATGCCGGCGTTGGACTGGGGTGAGCACAGTAAGAAGTCTTACAACACCAGGTTAAAGTCCAACAGGTTTGTTTCAAACACGAGCTTTCGGAGCACGGCTCCTTCTTCAGGTGAAGAAGGAGCCGTGCTCCGAAAGCTCGTGTTTGAAACAAACCTGTTGGACTTTAACCTGGTGTTGTAAGACTTCTTATTGAAACTTTGTAACTGTTCAAATCTCTCCGATAAAGAATTAATAGCTCTGTCGAGTATTACATTGAACACATGATTATGAAATCTTTTTTCTGGGTCATCTGCATTTGGAACCTCGTCAATGCACTCATATTCAAACAGCCTCCTTTTTCTGCTTAATCTTTTACTTCTAAAAATGGGCTCTACATCTAATTCTGTAGCTAATTCTTTTGCTGACTCTAGTGCTTTTTCATATCCATTTGCACGATAATCAATTAAGTAATCAGTGACACTATTTATTAATGAAACTGCGGTAGACAGTTCCACAGAGGTGTTCTGCATAGTTTTGCTGACAACATTTACTCTGCCTAAGTCATCATACCAGACATTCACCATCACTAGAAAACTGTAATCTTCTATTTGTGTTACAAGAGTCTCTGCTTCATGTTGCATTGCAGGATCAGAAGCAGGCATTTCTGAAAGTTCATAAAGAACTTCTCGGATTCCTATAATTTCATATTTAATGGCTTTGACACATTCTAATCTGCACTCCCATCTAGTCTCGCATAAAAGTTTTGCAGTGAGGCATTTAACATGTTTTTTCAGTGCATGCCATCGGCAAGGAGAGGCAGAAAACAAAACACATATGCGCTGGACGGTACCGAAAAATGAATTGGATTCCCGGCAACTTGTTGACTGTCGCCAACCACTAAGTTTAGGCTATGACATCCACATGGCATATAAAACGCCTGTGGATTTTCTTTCATGATCCGTGCCTAAACCCCTTTATTCTTTCCTTTCATATTTGAACCATTATCATAGCCCTGACCTCTGCAGTTATGTAAGTCTAGCTCGCTCGCTCTCAGAAAATCAAGTATACTTTCATATAATCCTTTGCCTGTAGTATCTATAACTGGTCTATAGCTAACAAAATGTTCCTTTTATTGAAATGTCTTCTACATCTAAAAATCGTATTGTAAATGAAAGCTGCTCCACATGACTTATATCTGGCGTACAGTCTAAGATAAGACTAAAATATTTGGCTTCTTTAGCTCGGTTTAATATATTTTCCTGAACAGCATTTCCCAACAAATTGATTATTTCATTCTGAACATTTTTTCCGCAATAGTGAATGTGAGTTTCTTTAGACACAACCCGACGTAAATGTTCACTCATTGTCAGATCATATTTTCCAAGTAGCTCGACAAGACCTAAAAAATTCCCATTGTGCGGTGTAAATAATGTGTCTGAAGTTCCTCGGAAAGCCAAATTGTGTTCAGCTAAATACAGAGTGATGCTCATTAAACGTTCGAAAACTTTACACCAATGCTCTCGTTCTTTTTCCACTCGTGACTGCATCCCCTTATCAATAGATTTATTAGTCTGCAATCCCAGTGATGTTTCAAACCACTTCTTAAGACATTCCAGATGATGTACTGCATTTTCATGTGACTGCAAATATTCATGAGCATGCTTCCAGTCATTAATTCCAGATTTTCCTAACAATTACTTATTTGAGAAGCCAAAAATTTTGCAACAAAAGCAATACATTTTATTGGTGCTCTCTGAATAAATAAGCCACCTTCTAAGAAAATTCTCACCGTTCTTTATTTTCTTATACATCATTGTCACAGAGAAACTACGTTTATTTGCATCTTTTGGAAAATTGTACTGTTTATTAATAGGTTGCGGCCCATTCATAATGATGTGATCACTTTCAGCCATTGATAATTCATCTGGCCAGTGTGCTGGATCATTGTAGTTGACATTTCTTTTGGGGGAAGTTTTCAAATTGACTTTCAACATTCTCAGTATTACCTGTTGTGACATTATTGCCTAAGTCTTCAACAGCATTACAATTCTGATCTTGATGTTTTAATTCATGCATGCAATTGTTCTTTCCTTCAGAAAGTACAGTATCTTCAGTTGGTTTGACTTCACAATCATTAGATGACAAATCTGGAGAGATAGATGTAGCTGAAGAAGTTGAGCCTGCATTGTTCCCACTGTTAAGACTTAGGACTGAAAAAACTTGATAGCTTTGGGTGTTTCCTGGCGGCTGCTTCTTGTTGAAGACGTCTTTTTCTGTTTTCATAGCCGGATAACTTTTTTGGAGGCATTTGCTATCTAGGAAAAGAATAAAACCTTGTGTGTGTGTGTGTGTTTTTTAAAACAACACTTCGAGAGAACCAGAAGTATAATGAAATTTTGGGAAGCTTGCAATTAGATCCAGTTAATCTACAATACCTGACTCTCGCTGACCTAAGCTGCGCATTCCAAGGGGGCTAAATAGCAGCTCAGAAACCGCAGCGCTCCGAGGAGGAAAAATCCCGAGCCAGTCTCAGAGTCTGAGGCATTATTAGAGTGTGAGGCATTATTCTCCTAAAGTTTGCTTTCAGCCCACTTGTGGCTGTTCAGCTTATTGTAGCCCAAACTAAGATTGTGAGGGTTTAACTCAGTTTGTTTAGTCTCTCTCTCTCTCTCTCTCTCTCTCTCTCTCTCTCTTTCCTTCTTCTGGTTCCTTTTCTCTTCAAACAAGTTAGTTTTTTTTGTCTCATGATGGGATTAGCACATGGCGCCCCGGGCGACTGCCCGAGTTGCCGGTACCTTGAGCCGGCCCTGGTTGCGGTGCACAGTAGTGACCAAGTGGAATGGAGTGCGTCAGGGAGGACCTGCTGCCAGCGAGCGGCTGGTAGGTTCCTGGACCGTAGGGCCAGTTGGACGGCCCTCCATACCGTCCCGTTCTCCCTCTCTACCTGCCCGTTTCCCCGGGGGTTTTAGCTGGTCGTCCTGCTGGAGGCGATACCCCTGCTGAGCAGGAACTGACGCAGCTCATCGCTCATGAATGAGGATCCCCTGTCACTGTAGATGTAGTCGGGGGAACCGAACAGAGCGAATATGGAATCAAGGACCTTGATGACGGTGGCAGACGTCATATCCGGGCATGGGATGGCGAAGAGGAACCTAGAGAATTCATCGACTACACTAAGGTTGTAGGTGTCGCGGTCGGTGGAGGGGAGGGGCCCTTTGAAATCTACGCTGAGGTGTTCAAAGGGGCAGGACGCCCCAAGGCGTCTGGCCGGTAGAAGTGCGGCTTGCACTCCGCACAGACCTGGCAGTCTCTGGTGACTGTCTGTACTTCCTCGACTGAGTAGGTGGTACAAACGAGTGACCCCCGGATGGCAAAGGCTCTCGTGCAAGCCACAGAGCTGGTTCACTTGTGCGCTGGCACATGTACTGCGGGAGAGGGCGTCTGGGGGCTCGTTGAGCTTGCCGGGGCGATACAAGATCTCGTAGTTATAGGTGGAGAGCTCAATCATCCACCGCAGGATTTTGTCATTTTTGATCTTGCCCCGCTGCGTGTTGTTGAACATTGATGGAACCATCAATTCACCAGACACATGTTTCCGATGTGAATCTAGGCTTTAATCGACTTATTTCAGAACCAGCCGGTTACCTGTCGATGAACTCGGGCTGACTCTGGACACGGGTATTTATACAGCTGCGCTAGGGGGAGGAGTCGTGGGCCGAGCCAAGGGTGGAGCCCAGTACAAGTTCCTGAGTGCTCCCAGCGCTACTGCGCTTACAAAGACAGTGTGAATTACATATATACATCTATATTACATTCACCCCCTTCAAAAAAATCAAGTCAGTCTGTCTGGCGGTCGAATTGTCCGCTGAGATCTGCGGAGCACCGCGGTTGCAGCCTCTTGCGGTGGCTGGATGGGTGTAGTGTGCTGGGGTACGATGGGGGACTCCAGGGAGGGTTGTATCCGAGCTTCATACTCTCCTGGTTTGACCGGGGACTGGGGGCTGGCCGGTGCGGGAGCGCGGAATTGGTGGAGCGAGTTCCTGGGCTCGGGAGTGCAAGGGGGCGGCAGCATGGGGTGGAGAATTCGATCCTCCACCTCAGAATTTTATCGTTTTTTATTTTGCCCCTTTCCGAGTTGTCGGACATGAAGGCAACCGATCTTTGGTCGGTGATGAGGGTGAACCTCCTACCTGCGAAGTAGTGCCTCCAGTAACGGATAGCCTCCACAATGGCTTGCTGTGCTTTCTCGACTGAAGAGTGTCGGAGTTCTGAAGTGGAGAGGGTACGGGAGAAAAATGCAACGGGTCTCCCTGCCTGATTTAACGTGGCTGCAAGAGCTACCTCTGAGGCGTCGCTCTCTACCTGAAATGGAGTGGATTCATCCACCGCCCGCATGGCCGCTTTGGCGATGTCCTCCTTGATGCCGTCGAAGGCCTGGCGTGCCTCGGCTGACAGGGGAAATCGTGTGGCCCTAAAGAGTGGGCAGGCTTTGTCCGCATATTGAGTGACCCACTGGGCGTAGTAGGAAAAAAATCCCAAGCACCATTTGAGGGCCTTGGGACAATGAGGGGGAGGGACTTCTAAGAGCATACGGTCCGGGTCGGGGCCCAGGAGTCCGTTTTCCATGACATAGCTGAGGATGGCTAGTCTGGACCTGCAGAAAACGCATTTCTCCTTGTTGTACGTGAGGTTCAGATTCTGTGCCATCTGGAGAAAACGGTGGAGGTTGGCGTCGTGGTCCTGCTAGTCATAGCCGCAGATGGTGACATTGTCCAAGTACGGAAACGTGGCCCGCAGCCCGTACTGGTCCACCATTCGGTCCATTGCTCGTTGGAACACCGAGACCCCATTAGTGACGCCGAAAGGGACCCAGAGGAAATGGAAGAGGTGGCCATCGGCCTCGAATGCAGTGTAGTGGCGGTCCTCCGGGCGGATTGGGAGCTGGTGGTATGCAGACTTCAGATCCACTGTGGAAAAGAGCCGGTACTGGGCGATCTGGTTTACCATGTCTGCAATTCTGGGGAGGGTATACGCGTTGAGGAGCGTAAATCTATTTATAGTCTGACTGTAGTCGACCACCATGCGGAATTTTACCCCGGTCTTAACGACCACCACCTGAGCTCTCCAGGGACTATTGCTGGCCTCTATAACCCCCTCACTGAGTAGCCTTCGGACCTGTCCTCTGACAAATACCCTATCCTGCAGGCTATACCGCCTGCTACGAGTGGCTACGGGTTTACAGTCCTTAGTGAGATTGGCAAAGAGAGGAGGGGGGAATTTGCAGCGTAGCGAGGCTGCAGATCGTGAGTGGGGGCAGGGGCCCTCCAAAGCTGAGGGTGAGGCTCTTGAGGTTGCATTGGAAGTCTAGGCCTAATAAGAGTGGCGCGCAGAGTTCGGGCAAAACGTAGAGTTTGAACTTCGAGTAACTAGCGCCTCGGATTGTGAGTGTCGCGGCGGTGCGCCCCTGGATCTGGACCGAGTAGGAGCCTGAAGGGAGCGCGATAGCTTGCTGTGCGGGGAAAACGGGGAGCGAACAGCATCTTACCAGGTCTGGATGTATGATGCTCTCTGTGCTCCCAGAGTCGAAGAGGCATGGCGTTTTGTACCCATTGATATGGACCTCTACCATTGATTTTCGTAGATTCTTTGGCCGTGATTGGTCCAGGGTGACCGCGGTGACCGCACTGAGTTGCCGTTAGTCGGCGGCTTGATCAGCTGTGCTGGAGTGGCCCCGTGATGACTGCCCTCTGAGTTCATAGTTTAGTTCGAATTCCTCCGCTGAGTTGTCCGAGCGCGGAGATGCCGATCAGGCCCGTGGATCGCACGTGGCGGGCGGCAAGGACGATGGCGGCCCCCATGAGTCGCACGTGGTGGGCGGCGAGGAAGATGCCGTCCAAGATGGCGGCCCCCATGAATCGCACGTGGCTGGATTGGGTGGAGTCGGGGCATAGGCCGCAGCGTTTCAGGCCCCGCGGGGCTGCGAGTGAGGGGAGCAATTACTGCGAGTCGCTGGGGAGTTGGAGGCTGGGCCCTTTTAGCCCGCAGCTGCTGCAGGTCGCGTTGCAGGCCGGGCAGTGCTGCCGTGGGTGCTGATTCTGGCTGCAGAAATGGCAGGCTGGGGCAGCATGGTTGCTGGGCGGCTGCGTAGCACAGGCCTGGGGGAGTCGCTGGTTGGGGGCCCATGATTGGGTCGCGGGTTCCGCGGGGAACGAGTTAAGGCTGTGGAAGGAGACCTCCATCGTGGTTGCAGCTTCCACAGTCGTTTCTAAGTCCTGGGCCCCCTTTTCCAGCAGTCGTTGGCGCACATAGTTAGACCTGAGGTCCGCTACAAAAACATCACGTACCGCAAGTTCCCTGTGTTCAGCCGCGGTAATCGCTTGGTAATTACAGTCATTGGACAAATTGTTAAGTTCTCTTAGGAATTCGGCGAGTGATTCCGTAGGCCGCTGATGGCGAGTCGTAAACACATGGTGAGCAAAAACATCATTAATGGGCCTTACATACATTTTTTCGAGAACTGCTAGCGCCGCAGTATATGAACTGGCCGAGTTTAGTTGCGTCGAGATTCTATGGCTCACCCTCGCGTGCAGTAGACTTAGCTTCTGATCCTCTGTAGTTTCGGCTGTGCTCGCTTCGGCCAGGTAGGCCTTGAAGTACCGGATCCACTGGGAGAAGATTTCTTTAGCCTCTGCATCCTGCGGGTTGCGTTCGAGGCGTCCAGGCTTGAGGGCCGATTCCATAATCGATGGAACCATAAATTCACCAGACACGTGTTTCCGATGTTCCGAAGGCTTTAATCGACTTACTTCAGAGCCAGCCTGTTACCTGTCTATGAACTCATAAGGACCCAGGCTGACTCTGGACACGGGTACTTATACAGCTGCACTAGGGGGAGGAGTCATGGGCGTGTTGGTCGTTCTGGGTGAGTGTGCTTAACACTCAATTTCGCTCTGTTTCTTTACTTAGCTCTGGAGTCGCCAGGTGTCGTTTTGACGCTGCCACAAGGTCAAGGTGAAGTTCAAAGCAATAAAACCATACACCAATTAATAAGTCCAAACAATTGAGTTCATTATAATACAATTATAATAACTACCCATGCACACGCTAAAAGGATTAAACTTATTCTTACCGCTAAATAAACTAATGCTTATCTCGAAGGAACTGCTGGGTCAGGGAACAAGGCCTCTTGCTCTGCTCTGGTCTGCAGACTTCAGGTTGGTAGAAGTTAAAAGGGGTCAGGAGTGCCTATCTCTGGTAGCGATCGTTGTGAGGCACTCACTTGTTGGCGGCTGCTGTCCGAACCCTCTCCTCTCTCTCGTTCAAGATCTTCTTGGCAAAAGCTGGTCGAGGTGCTGGTCCACGGAGGAGTGATGGTCAAAGAGAGAGGAGGGCTGGATCAGAAGACTGAACCATGTGTGGGACCTGTCTTTTATAGGTCCCAGGGGATCCGCGCCCCTTTGGGCGGACTCCCTTACCTGCTTGGAATCGATTGGGTCTCTTCCCAATCGATATGTTTGAATGCCCAATAATGGGGCAGTTCCTCGGTCACTGGGGCGGTTCTTGGGACTTATTGTTTTGGTCTTCTTTGGCGCCGAAAGGTCTGGCCTCCCATTCAATGTATCGATCTGCGTTTAACTTGTTTCCATTGTATCTGGGGATCGCCCGGTATCACCTCATTAGTATGTTGACTGGTTTCTTTTCACAGTGCTGTCTGGTTTCTGCAGCAGTGCAAATATACAAGCGCTTTGCAAGCTGCTTGCTTAACAACATGTCCATTTTCCCTGCATTCCTTGCAATCTTCCATTTTGTGCTGGGCAGTGGCCACCCCAGGTGGCGACAGGCGGAACCAAGGGTGGAGCCCATTACAAGTTCCTAGGTGCTCCCAGTGCTACGCCCCCCCCCCTAGTGGTAGGACAGCGCTACTGCACTTACAACAACAGTGTGAATTAACATGTATATTAACATATATTACATTCACCACAACGACCATCATGTGTTTCTCCCCAGTTTTAACCATTACCAGCTGGGCTCGCCAGGGACTGTTGCTGGCGTCGATAATACCCTCCCGAAGCAGCCGCTGGACTTCGGATCTGATGAAGGTCTTGTCCTGGGTGCTGTACCCTCTGCTCCTGGTGGCGACAAGCTTGCAATCTGCGGTCAGATTGGCAAAGAGGAGGGGAGGCTCAACCTTGAGGGTTGCGAGGCTGCAAACGGTGAGGGGAGGTAGGGGTCCGCCGAATTTGAGGGTGAGGCTCTGGAGGTTGCATTGAAAATCCAGGCCTAGTAAGAGTGACGCGCAGAGGTTGGGAAGAATGTACAGGCGGAAACGGTCGAATTCCACGCCCTGTACAGTGGGCGGGATTCTCCGCTTCCACGCCGGTTCGGAGAATATCGGGCTGCGCCGATTTTCACGGGGACGCCGGTCCAACGCCCTCCCGCTATTCTCCGAAACCCGCACAAACTTTACGTCGGCATTCCCGGCAAAGGCCTCGACAGACTCCCCGACACGACCAGAAGCCCGACTTTTTGGCCCTCCGCTATTCTCCGGCCCGGATGGTCCGAAGTCCCGACGTCATTACGCAATGTTTTCACGCCGGCCAACACACCTGCTTTTCAAGTTCGTCAACCAGTCGTGCTGGCTGACGAGAGCATCGAGGAGGTGAGCGCACAGCTCAGCACACCGCTCAGCGCTCTGCTGGAGTCTGGCCACAACGGGGAAGGCATCCCCGAGAACGGGAGAGAGGTCCAGAGCGGGGGGGAGTGGGGGAGGCTGAGGGGGAGGAGAGAGAGAGTGAGCGAGTGACTTGTCCAACCCCGGTTACAAAATGTCTGCCACCGTGCCATGGCGTGCCGGTCATGAGGACACGGCCGCTGGTTGCCCTGTGGCTTACGGACACAGGCCACCGACGCACCGGTGAGGAGGACGTAGTTAACTGCCCGTTGGATGCAGAAAGTGACCAGGGGCTAGGCTGCCTGCGTGTCAGCAGCGCGACCAGGCCACCGGGACACACAGGTATCCCGTGGCAGGCGGCTGCCGAGGTGTCGACTAACCTCTGTCTAACATGTCCTGTTTCTCTGCCCCCCACCACCCTTCTGTAGGTTAGCACAATGTCTGTGAACAGAACGGCTATGTTCAGCGCAGTGGTTGGTGCCGCTGCACTGCATTTGGAGATGGAGCAGCATCCACACCCACAACCCGCAGTGGATGCAGGGCCAGCTGCAGCAGCAGAGGGAAGGGCCGAGGAGGAGGAGAGAGTGAGGGTGCAGCCACGGCGCCAGAGGCAACGACCAAGGCCGAGGGTGTACCGTGTCCGGGTCTCTTTCCTAACAATGACGGACATCACCTGCAGGAGGAGACTCCGGCTGAGTAGGGGGACGGTGACACATCTGTCATCTCGTGGCACACCTCTCCCCACGTGGAACGGGGGGGAGGACACGCGATCCCCGTTGCCGTCAGGGTGACGGTCGCTCTTAACTTCTATGCGACCATCTCCTTCCAGTCTCCGAGCGGGGACCTCTCCGGGATCTCCCAGTCATCGGTGCACAGCTGCATCCGGGATGTGACCGACGCCCTCTATGCCATCGCCGATCACTACGTCACCTTTCCCGAGGACTGAGCAAGTCAAGATTCACGAGCTCATGGATTTGCCAGCACGGCCGGGATACCGATGGTGCAGGGTACAATCGATTGTGTTCACGTCCCCATGCGCCCGCCTGCAGGGGACAGGGAGGTCTTCACAAACAGGAGGGGGACATACTCCATGAATATCCAGGTGGTATGCGATCCCCACATGAGGTTCATGAACGTCTGTGCAAGGTTCCCAGGGAGTGTGGATGACTCCTACATACTGGCGCAGTCGTACATCCCTGCGATGTTTGAGGGACGTACCCCCCGGCTGAGGGGCCGGTTGCTAGGCGACAGGGGTTATCCGCTGAGGTCTTGGCTGATGACGCCTATACGGAGGCCTCAGACCAATGCGGAAACCCGATACAACGAGGCCCATGCAGCAACCAGGGGTGTGGTGGAGCGCTGCCTTGGCCTCCTGAAGATGAGATTCAGGTGCCTGGACCGCTCCGGAGGGGCCCTGCAGTACCAGCCCGACAGGGTCGCTCGCATTGTTGTGATCTGCTGTGCGGTGCACAACATCGCGATGCAGTGGGGAGATGCCCTGCTGCAGGAGGCGGAGGGAGAAGCTAGTGGTAGTGGTGCCAGCACAGGAGGAGGAGGAGGCTGGCGGAGTGGCGGGCGCAGCACGCAGACACGACCCAGGTGCTGGTGATGTCCAGGAGGCGGCACGACGGACCCGGCGAGGACGGCGGGCACGCAACGCCTTGGTGGCAGCGCGGTTCACGCGTCGCATGCGACGTCCCCGCTGAACACCAAACCACCACCTGTATCGCCAGTCGTGCAGAGAGTCAACACACAACAGCCACCACCACCAACCCCCCACACCCCCTCTCCGTGTACACTGCTCCACTTCGACATCACCCTTACCACTGCGGCACAACGATATGGCACAACATTGATGGCTGTGTCAGCGGGTGTGATCAGTGCCATGTGGAATGATGACGGCCCGCTCTGCGATGAGCTGTGAGCTCAGAATCATTACAGAGTCTGACCCATGGCAATAGCTGAACCATCCACCTTGGTGGCCGCTGAGTTCGTCAGGGACACTCCATCACGTGCCCGCGTGGGGTAGCTGTGGGGGGGGGGGGGGGGGGGGGGGGGGGGGGGTCGGGAAGGGACTATACACCCGGCACCGAAGTTTCACCGCTCATCAACCCCAGCGACACTCGGTCACCATCACGATCCCTGTGGCTGTGGAACAATCACACGGTATTACAAGTAAGGTGGAACAGTGCGTTTAATGTTAACAATAATTTACCGATGCCCTAGCCCCTACAACTAAACTGTGCCCTTCACCCGTGCCAACTTACTCTGTCTCTCTTTGTTGCCTTACGGACCCTACCACTATGTCTAAGTAATTCCCCAGATGATACAGCAGGACATAAGAACATAAGAACTAGGAGCAGGAGTAGGCCATCTGGCCCCTCGAGCCTGCTCCGCCATTCAATTAGATCATGGCTGATCTTTTGTGGACTCAGCTCCACTTTCCGGCCCGAACACCATAACCCTTAATCCCTTTATTCTTCAAAAAACTATCTATCTTTACCTTAAAAACATGTAATGAAGGAGCCTCAACTGCTTCACTGGGCAAGGAATTCCATAGATTCACAACCCTTTGGGTGAAGAAGTTCCTCCTAAACTCAGTCCTAAATCTACTTCCCCTTATTTTGAGGCTATGCCCCCTAGTTCTGCTGTCACCCGCCAGTGGAAACAACCTGCCCGCATCTATCCTATCTATTCCCTTCATAATTTTAAATGTTTCTATAAGATCCCCCCTCATCCTTCTAAATTCCAACGAGTACAGTCCCAGTCTACTCAACCTCTCCTCATAATCCAGCCCCTTCAGCTCTGGGATTAACCTAGTGAATCTCCTCTGCACACCCTCCAGCGCCAGTACGTCCTTTCTCAAGTAAGGAGACCAAAACTGAACACAATACTCAAGGTGTGGCCGCACTAACACCTTATACAATTGCAACATAACCTCCCTAGTCTTAAACTCCATCCCTCTAGCAATGAAGGACAAAATTCCATTTGCCTTCTTAATCACCTGTTGCACTTGTAAACCAACCTTCTGTGACTCATGCACTAGCACACCCAAGTCTCTCTGAACAGCGGCATGCTTTAATATTTTATCGTTTAAATAATAATCCCGTTTGCTGTTAGTCCTACCAAAATGGATAACCTCACATTTGTCAACATTGTATTCCATCTGCCAGACTCGAGCCCATTCACTTAACCTATCCAAATCCCTCTGCAGACTTCCAGTATCCTCTGCACTTTTCGCTTTACCACTCATCTTAGTGTCATCTGCAAACTTGGACACATTGCCCTTGGTCCCCAACTCCAAATCATCAATGTAAATTGTGAACAATTGTGGGCCCAACACGGATCCCTGAGGGACACCACGAGCTACTGATTGCCAACCAGAGAAACACCCATTTATCCCAACTCTTTGCTTTCTATTAATTAACCAATCCTCTATCCATGCTACTACTTTACCCTTAATGCCATGCATCTTTATCTTATGCAGCAACCTTTTGTGTGGCACCTTGTCAAAGGCTTTCTGGAAATCCAGATATACCACATCCATCGGGTCCCCGTTATCTACTGCACTGGTAATGTCCTCAAAAAATTTCACTAAATTAGTTAGGCATGACCTGCCTTTTACGAACCCATGCTGCGTCTGCCCAATGGGACAATTTCTATCCAGATGCCTCGCAATTTCTTCCTTGATGATAGATTCCAGCATCTTCCCTATTACCGAAGTTAAACTCACTGGCCTATAATTTCCTGCTTTCTGCCTACCTCCTTTTTTAAACAGTGGCGTCACGTTTGCTAATTTCCAATCCACCGGGACCACCCCAGAGTCTAGTGAATTTCGATAAATTATCACTAGTGCATCTGCAATTTCCCTAGCCATCTCTTTTAGCACTCTGGGATGCATTCCATCAGGGCCAGGAGACTTGTCTACCTTTAGCCCCATTAGCTTGCCCATCACTCCCTCCTTAGTGATAACAATCCTCTCAAGGTCCTCACCTGTCATAGCCTCATTTCTATCAGTCGCTGGCATGTTATTTGTGTCTTCCACTGTGAAGACCGACCCAAAAAACCTGTTCAGTTCCTCAGCCATTTCCTCATCTCCCATTATTAAAACTCCCTTCTCATCCTCTAAAGGACCAATATTTACCTTAGCCACTCTTTTTTGTCTAATATATTTGTAAAAACTTTTACTGTCTGTTTTTATATTCTGAGCAAGTTTACTCTCATACTCTATCTTACTCTTCTTTATAGCTTTTTTAGTAGCTTTCTGTTGCCCCCTAAAGATTTCCCAGTCCTCTAATCTCCCAGCAATCTTTGCCACTTTATATGCTTTTTCCTTCAATTTGATACTCTCCCTTATTTCCTTAGATATCCACGGTCGATTTTCCCTCTTTCTTCCGTCCTTCCTTTTTGTTGGTATAAACCTTTGCTGAGCACTGTGAAAAATCGCTTGGAAGGTTCTCCACTGTTCCTCAACTGTTCCACCATAAAGTCTTAGCTCCCAGTCTACCTTAGCTAGTTCTTCTCTCATCCCCTTGTAATCTCCTTTGTTTAAACACAAAACACTAGTATTTGATTTTACTTTCTCACCCTCCATCTGTATTTTAAATTCCAACATATTGTGATTGCTCCTTCCGAGAGGATCCCTAACTATGAGATCATGAATCAATCCTGTCTCATTACACAGGACAAGATCTAGGACCGCTTGTTCCCTCTTAGGTTCCATTACATACTGTTCTAGGAAACTATCGCGGATACATTCTATAAACTCCTCCTCACGGTTGCCTTGACCGACCTGGTTAAACCAATCGACATGTAGATTAAAATCCCCCATGATAACTGCTGTACCATTTCTACATGCATCAGTTATTTCTTTGTTTATTGCCTGCCCCACCATCTCGTTACTATTTGGTGGCCGATAGACTACTCCTATCAGTGACTTTTTCGCCTTACTATTCCTGATTTCCACCCAAATGGATTCAACCTTATCCTCCATAGCACCGATGTCATCCCTTACTATTGCCCGGATGTCATCCTTAAATAACAGAGCAACACCACCTCCCTTACCATCCACTCTGTCCTTCCGAATAGTTTGATACCCTCGGATATTTAACTCCCAGTCGTGACCATCCTTTAACCATGTTTCAGTAATGGCCACTAAATCATAGTCATTGACGATGATTTGTGCCACCAACTCATTTACTTTATTCCGAATACTACGAGCATTCAGGTAAAGTACACTTATGTTGGTTTTTTTACCTCTGTTTTGAATCTTAACATCTCCAGTTTTATTCCTTTTGTTATTACTGGGCCTATTCACTGTGCTCCCCTCAGTCACTGTACCTTGTACTGTCGCCCTTATGGATTTCTGACTATGTCTTCTCTGCCTTGCACTGTTTTACTACCTTCCAACTTCCAGCATTGGTTCCCATCCCCCTGCCACATTAGTTTAAACCCTCCCCAACAGCTCTAGAAAACACCCCCCCCTAGGACATCGGTTCCAGTCCTGCCCAAGTGCAGACCGTCCGGTTTGTACTGGTCCCACCTCCCCCAGAACCGGTCCCAATGCCCCAGGAATTTGAATCCCTCCCTCTTGCACCATCTCTCGAGCCACGCATTCATCCTATCTATCCTGACATTCCTACTCTGACTAGCTCGTGGCACTGGTAGCAATCCTGAGATTACTACCTTTGAGGTCCTACTTTTTAGTTTAACTCCTAACTCCCTGAATTCCGCTTGTAGGACCTCATCCCGTTTTTTTACCTATATCGTTGGTGCCTATGTGCACCACGACAGCTGGCTGTTCACCCCCCCCCCCCCCCCCCCCCCCCCCGCCCCCCCACCCCCCCCGAATGTCCTGCAGCCGCTCCGAGACATCCTTGACCCTTGACATCTTTGGGTTGTGGTGGTGAAACCCATGCAAACACTGGGAGAATGTGCAAACTCCACACAGTGACCTAGAGCTGGATTCGAACCTGGGACCTCAGCGCCGTGAGGCAACAGGGCTAACCCACTACGCAACTGTGCTGCCCTCGTTGGAGCATCTTAACTGTTGGAATGTTGATGATGTCTTCATGAGCGTTGTCTGGCGTTTGTGTTGTGAGGTACGTCCTGTTGACTAATTGAATAGATTTAATAGATCTTGGTGAATGTGTGGAAAGAGTATTCCCGCTGCAGAGTTGACAATGTAGGACCGCGGTGCTGCCTGTCTGATCACCGTGGCTGGAACAGACCATCCTCCTTCTGGATTCCAGAATCATCATCAGTGGCTTGAGTAGGATCGCATACTGATCATAGTATCACTTTTGTTTAGAGTGTAGTTTCCGCATTTTGTCGAGAACCGGTGCGTTATCGGGATCTTACAGCATTTGTGCTGGCGACAGTCCTGAGCTCAATGGGGTTGCTCGGTACAACACCAAAGTTAGGTTGATGTCAGAGTGTGAATTGGTTGCCTTGCTGATGAGCTGTTTTTTGATGTGGACACCTATTTTCCACTTTCCCATTCAATTGTGGGCAGTATGGACTAGATGCCACATGCCAAAGTTGTAGTCTGTGGAGAACTTTATTCCATTCTCGGCTCGCGAAAGAAGGACCATTATCGGAAATCAGTGTGCAGGATCCCATGTCGCGAAAATGTCTCGCACGCCTTGATTACAGGTAAGAACGTGAGATCAGCGAGTTTCGTTACCTTTGGTTAGTTTGAGTAAAAGTCCATGATTAGAACGTAGTCATGACCCATGGCATGAAATAGATGGATGCCCACTTTTGTCCGTGGTGACATTGTCGGCTCGTGTTGCTAAAGTGGTACTTTGCACTGCGCAGATTGATGCCTTTGGCAGATGTCACATGTCATGACCATGTCAGTGATGCCTTTGTTCATGCCAGGCCAGTACACAACCTGTCGTGCTCGCCTCTTAATTTCTCTATTCCGAGATGTCCCGTATGAACCAGTTTAGCATCTCGGAGCGTAGAGTCGGCGGAAAGACAATTTGTGTATTGCATAGCAGGAGGCCATCAACCTCAGTCAGCTCTGACTTGATGTTCTGATATTGTGGACATTGTCCCCTTGTCCAACCATGCTGAAGTAGGTGGAGCACTCCGCAAGGTTGCGTCTTTCTGCGTCTTGTCGAATTTGTCGTAGCTTCTCATCGGGAGCGGGAAGATTTTCCATGCATATCTGTTGGACCTCGATTTCTCTCAATGAATGCTGGTGGTGAGCTGTCTGTGTTGATCCGGACAGTGGGTCAGCAATGGCGAGATTTTTTCCGGGGTGTAGACTAGGGTGAAGTCATAGTAGCTTCATCATGATATGTTGCAGACGAACAGTCATGCCGTTCAGATCCTTGTCTATGATGTGGACTAATGTTCTGTGGTCTGTTTCCACTATGAATGTGGGAAGGCCGTATACGTAGTCGTGGAACTTTTAGAATCCCCATTAGTAGTCCGAGACATTCATTCCCTATTTGTGCATCCTCCCACAGAACTTTGCAAGCATAGCTGGACGGACCAGGGAAAAGAGGTCCCTGATTAGGGTCCTGACCCCCCCCTCCGGATCCAAGACCGCACCCCCCCCCCCCCCCAGAATGTCCTGCAGCCGCTCCGAGACATCCTTGACCCTTGCACCAGGGAGGCAACATACCATCCTGGAGTCTCGATTGCGTCCACAGAACCACCTGTCTATTCCCCTTACGATCGAGTCCCCTATCACTACAGCCCTGCCATTTTTCTTCCTGCCCTGCTGTGCAGCAGAGCCAGCCACGGTGCCATGAACCTGGCTGCTGCTGCCTTCCCCTGGTGAGTCATCTCCCTCAACAGTATCCAAAGCGGTATATCTGTTTTGCAGGGAGATGACTGCAGGGGACACCTGCACTGCCTTCCTACTCTTGCTCTTTCTTTTGGTCACCCATTTTCTATCTCCCTCATTAATTTTCACCTGCGGTGTGACCAACTCGCTAAACGTGCTATCCACGACCTCCTCAGCATCGCGGATGCTCCAAAGTGAGTCCATCCGCAGCTCCAGAGCCGTCAAGCGGTCTAACAAGAGCTGCAACTGAGCACACTTCTTGCACATGAAGGAGCCAGGGATAGTGGACGTGTCCCTGAGCTCCCACATCGCACACGAGGAGCATGACATGGGTCTGGGATCTCCTGCCATGTCTTAAACCCTTGGTAAACTTAAACAACTAGAATCTCAAAATAAAAATAAATAAATTAGACAATGAAAAGAAAAAGAGAGACTACTTACCAGTCACTTACCAGGGTTAAAAAGCACCTCCTCACACTCTGCACCGAATTACCTCACTGCACCAAATTACCAAGTTTCAATCTCCCACTCTGTATGAGTCTCACTCCGGCTGTGTCTCCTGGAAAAGTGCTCGCTTACTGTGTGCGCTCTCTGTCTGTCTTTTATACAGACCTCAGCTAACCGATGACTCAAAAAAAACCTTAACTTCAAAGAGAATAATACAATGTGCCCCTAAACAGGCCTCAGGTGATTGACAGATAACTGCCTCTCAGCAATTAGGGTGGGGGCAGCTTCAACCAATCAGACACTAAGCTCCACACTGCACGTTTAACTGAAAAACAGCAGAATTAGATTTTCCACTTACCTTTGCTGATTTACCTCACTGCACCAAATTACCAAGTTTCAATCTCCCACTCTGTATGAATCTCATTCCGGATGAGTCTCCTGGAAAAGTGCTGGAGGAGGATTGCTGCGAATCGCTCCCTTCGACTTGTTTCTCCTTCGGCAAGCGTTTCCTGGGGCGACCCGGCCTTGATGGGCCAGGCTGCTCTGCGGGCGTCTCGGGTGATGTTATGCCACCCTGCTCTGCCTGCTGCCCACCCGATGCACCAGGGATGGGACGGGGGGAGGCCGAGAATTCCGGGACGTCCCGTGATGGACTTAATGGGACAGGCCCCGAAACCACCACCTCCCTCTGGGACCCCGGTGGCCCCCGGGCCTCACTGTGGGACAGAGGTGCGAGCGGGGAGGTGCCCCGTCGACTGGGCGTGCTGCGACTGGGCCATGACCTGCTGAGACTCGGCCAAGGCCCGCAGCGCGCCGGCAATGTCGTTTTGGCTCTGGCGCATTGCTGCCTGTGAGAGGGCAACCCTGTCCAGGGCCGAGGATGACGCGTGCACATTAAGCCAAACGCTTTGCATAACCTGACCCATTGCCTCCACCGCGGATGCCACCCGTGCGGTGTCGGCCTGGGTTGCTGCCATGAGCGGCACCACTCCCTGCTCCTGGACGCGGTTCAACTCCTCTAACAGCGTCTGCAGATGCTTGAAGACAGCCCTCATCCCGTCATTGTGTCCCTGGGTTTCTTGAGGCATCGGCTGTGCGGGTGGGTTGAGAAACTCCAGGAACATAGAACATAGAACATAGAAACGATACAGCGCAGTACAGGCCCTTCAGCCCACGATGTTGCACCGACATGGGAAGTCAAAAACTAAAGGCCATCTAACCTACATTATGCCATTATCATCCATATGCTTATCCAATAAACTTTTAAATGCCCTCAATGTTGGCGAGTTCACTACTGTTGCAGGTAGGGCATTCCACGGCCTCACCACTCTTTGCGTAAAAAACCTACCTCTGACGTCTGTCCTATATCTATTACCCCTCAATTTAAGGCTATGTCCCCTCGTGCTAGCCACCTCCATCCGCGGGAGAAGGCTCTCACTGTCCACCCTATCTAACCCTCTGATCATTTTGTATGCCTCTATTAAGTCACCTCTTAACCTTCTTCTCTCTAACGAAAACAACCTCGAGTCCATCAGCCTTTCCTCATAAGATTTTCCCTCCATACCAGGCAACATCCTGGTAAATCTCCTCTGCACCCGTTCCAAAGTTTCCACGTCCTTCTTATAATGAGGCGACCAGAACTGTACGCAATACTCCAAATGCGGCCGTACCAGAGTTTTGTACAGCTGCAACATGACCTCATGGCTCCGGAACTCAATCCCTCTACCAATAAAGGCCAACACACCATAGGCCTTCTTCACAACCCTATCAACCTGGGTGGCAACTTTCAGGGATCTATGTACATGGACACCGAGATCCCTCTGCTAATCCACACTGCTAAGAATTTTACCATTAGCCAAATATTCCGCATTCCTGTTATTCTTTCCAAAGTGAATCACCTCACACTTCTCTACATTAAACTCCATTTGCCACCCCTCAGCCCAGCTCTGCAGCTTGTCTATGTCCCTCTGTAACCTGCAACATCCTTCCACACTGTCTACAACTACACCGACTTTAGTGTCGTCTGCAAATTTACTCACCCAACCTTCCGTGCCCTCCTCTAGGTCATTTATAAAAATGACAAACAGCAACGGCCCCAGAACAGATCCTTGTGGTACGCCACTCGTAACTGAACTCCATTCTGAACATTTGCCATCAACCACCACCCTCTGTCTTCTTTCAACTAGCCAATTTCTGATCCACATCTCTAAATCACCCTCAATCCCCAGCCTCCGTATTTTCTGCAATAGACGACCGTGGGGGAACCTTATCAAACGCTTTACTGAAATCCATATACACCACATCAACTGCTCTACCCTCGACTACCTGTTCAGTCACCTTCTCAAAAAACTCGATAAGGTTTGTGAGGCATGACCTACCCTTCACAAAACCATGCTGACTATCCCTAATCATATTATTCCTATCTAGATGATTATAAATCGTATCTCTTATAATCCTCTCCAAGACTTTACCCACAACAGACGTGAGGCTCACCGGCCTATAGTTACCGGGGTTATCTCTACTCCCCTTCTTGAACAAAGGGACCACATTTGCTATCCTCCAGTCCTCTGGCACTATTCCTGTAGCCAATGATGACATAAAAATCAAAGCCAAAGGCTCAGCAATCCCTTCCCTGGCTTCCCAGAGAATCCTAGGATAAATCCCATCAGGCCCCGGGGACTTATCTATTTTCACCTTGTCCAGAATTGCCAACACTTCTTCCCTACGCACCTAAATGCCATCTATTCTAATAGCCTGGGTCTCCGCATTCTCCTCCACAACATTATCTTTTTCCTGAGTGAATACTGACGAAAAGTATTCATTTAGTATCTCGCTTATCTCCTCAGCCTCCACACACAACTTCCCACCACTGTCCTTGACTGGCCCTACTCTTACCCTAGTCATTCTTTTATTCCTGACATACCTATAGAAAGCTTTTGGGTTTTCCTTGATCCTACCTGCTAAAGACTTCTCATGTCCCCTCCTTGCTCGTCATAGCTCTCTCTTTAGATCCTTCCTCGCTTCCTTGTAACTATCAAGCGCCCCAACTGAAACTTCACGCCTCATCTTCACATAGGCCTCCTTCTTCCTCTTAACAAGAGATTCCACTTCTTTGGTAAACCACGGTTCCCTCGCTCGACCCCTTCCTCCCTGCCTGACTGGCACGTACTTATCAAGAACATGCAATAGCTGTTCCTTGAACAAGTTCCACATATCCAGTGTGCCCAACCCTTGCAGCCTACTTCTCCAACCTACACATGCTAAGTCATGTCTAATAGCATCATAATTGCCCTTCCGCCAGCTATAACTCTTGCCCTGCGGGGTATACTTATCCCTTTCCATCACTAACGTAAAGGTCCCCGAATTGTGGTCACTGATTCCAAAGTGCTCACCTACCTCCAGATCTAACACCTGGCCTGGTTCATTACCCAAAACCAAATCCAATGTGGCCTCGCCTCTTGTTGACCTGTCAACATATTGTGTCAGGAAACCCTCCTGCACACATTGTACAAAGAACGACCCATCTAATGTACTCGAACTATATCTTTTCCAGTCAATATTTGGAAAGTTAAAGTCTCCCATAACAACTACCCTGTTACTTTCGCTCTTTTCCAGAATCATCTTCGCTATCCTTTCCTCTACATCCCTAGAACTATTAGGTGGCCTATAGAAAACTCCCAACAGGGTGACCTCTCCTTTCCTGTTTCTAACCTCAGCCCATACTACCTCGGAAGAAGAGTCCCCATCTAGCATCCTTTCCGCCACCGTAATACTGTCCTTGACTAGCAGCGCCACACCTCCCCCTCTTTTGCCCCCTTCTCTGAGCTTACTAAAACACCTAAACCCCGGAACCTGCAACAACCATTCCTGTCCCTGCTCTATCCATGTCTCTGAAATGGCCACAACATTGAAGTCCCAGGTACCAACCCATGCTGCCAGTTCCCCTACCTTATTTCGTATACTCCTGGCATTGAAGTAGACACACTTCAAACCACCTACCTGAACACTGGCACCCTCCTGCGAAGTCAAGTCTGTGCTCCTGACCTCTATACTCTCAATCTCCCATACCCCAAAACTACAATCCAGGTTCCCATGCCCCTGCTGAATCAGTTTAAACCCCCCCAAAGAGCACTTACAAATCCCCCCCCCCCCCCCCCCCCCCAGGATATTGGTGCCCCTCAGGTTCAGATGTAGACCATCCTGTCTATAGAAGTCCCACCTTCCCCAGAAAGAGCCCCAGTTATCCAGAAATCTGAATGCCTCCCGCCTGCACCATCCCTGTAGCCACGTGTTTAATTGCTCTTTCTCCCTATTCCTCGTCTCACTATCACGTGGCACGGGCAACAACCCAGAGATAACAACTCTGCTTGTTCTCGCTCTGAGCTCCATCCTAGCTCCCTAAAGGCCTGCCTGACATCCTTGTCCCCTTTCCTACCTATGTCATTAGTGCCAATGTGGACTACGACTTGGGGCTGCTCCCCCTCCCCCTTAAGGACCCGGAAAACACGATCCGAGACATCACGTACCCTTGCACCTGGGAGGTAACATACCAAACGTGAGTCTCTCTCGCTCCCACAAAATCTCCTATCTGTGCCCCTGACTATTGAATCCCCAATTACCAATGTTCTACTCCTTTCCCCCCTTCCCTTCTGAGCAACAGGGACAGACTCCGTGCCAGAGGCCCGTACCCCAAGTCCCCCCCTCCCCCCACAAGTATCCAAAACGGTATACTTGTTACTCAGGGGAACGACCGCAGGGGGTCCCTGCACTGACTGCTTCTTCCCAGCCCCTCTTACAGTTACCCATCTATCTCCAGTCTTTGGTGTAACTACTTCCCTGAAGCTCCTATCTATGACCCCCTCTGCCTCCCGAATGATCCGAAGTTCATCCAGCTCAAGCTCCAGGTCCCTAACACGGTTTTTGAGGAGCTGGAGTTGGGTGCACTTCCCACAGATGAAATCAGCAGGGACACTGACGGCGTCCCTCACCTCAAACATTCTGCAGGAGGAGCATTGTACTGCCTTCCCTGACATCACCTCTAGATTTTAAAAAAATCAAGAAAAATAAAAATAAAGGAAGAGCTTACCTGATATTCCCTCAAAACCCTTCTCGGAACTCGGAAAACATCTGGGAGCCAGCTGGATGCTGGGCCTGGCCTGGCCTCCGCCAGTCCGGGCCCTCGGCTGCTCCGACCTCCACCTGCTGTACCTACTCGGCTATGATGTGCGACCCAGACTGTGACCCAGGAGCCTCATCACTAAATAGGCCAGCCGGGGTGAGTGTCTCTGGGATGGTGGATGTTGTGGGAGATAGCTGTGCCGCAAGCTCGAGGTCGTCTTGGGTGGACGCCTTCTCTGTGTCATCGTCCAGGTGAGAGGCCGCAGGGCGTTGGTGGGCCATTTCTCTCTCTTGCTCTCTCGCCGTCCTGCTCCACAGATTCGGTTGGGGAGGATGGGACTCCCTGCTGATCGGGCACCCTCTGTCGTGCGGCCCTGGGTGAGGTGGGGGCAGATGCCTGTTTCTGCCGGAGGCAGACGGCCCTGGCCGTTCGGCATCACGTCCTAGGGAAGAGAATGAAACGGGTTATTTAGATACGCTCGGCCGGGCGCTGGACGGTACCGGTGGGCAGTGTGTGAAGGGACAGAGGATGGGGGAGGTGTCCAAGTGGGCAGGGTGTGTGAAGGGACAGAGGATGAGGGAGGTGACCCAGTGGGCAGGGTGTGTGAAGGGACAGAGGATGAGGGAGGTGACACAGTGGGCAGGGTGTGTGAAGGGACAGAGGATGAGGGAGGTGACCCAGTGGGCAGGGTGTGTGAAGGGACAGAGGATGGGGGAGGTGACCCAGTGGGCAGGGTGTGAAGGGACAGAGGATGGGGGAGGTGGGGGGGTGTTTGTCATGCAGGGTTGTCTCACTTGGTGCAGCTCCGCCAACCTCGCATTGCGCGACCTCCTGGGTGGCGGATCCCCCAACAATGTCCAGTGCCCTCTGCTCGAACATGGTGAGGGGTTGTAGAATGGGCGAACCCCCTCCAGTCTTGTTCCGCTCACGGTTATTGTGAGCGGTGTTGTCCTGTTGGGGGAGGGGGCATAGGTAGATCATTACAATACGGCAGGTATCAGCAGGCCGTTCTGATACTGGCACAGTTTGGGGGTCAAGTTGTAACAAGACCATTGCATCTCTCCAGGGGGGCCAGACGCTGGATCTGTGACTACTTAGTGAACCACCCTCCACTCACTCTGCCCCAATCCTCCTCCACCCCCCGTGCCAGGGAGGGAGGTGGGTGATTAAGTAAAGGGGGGGGAGGGATGGTTGTGACCCGGGGGCACCCTCTTGGCACTTACCCTGGTGAGGTCGTGCAGCTTTTTGTGGCACTGCTCCCTAGATCGAGGGGTCTGCCCCACAGCACTCACGGCAGCAGCCACCTCTCGCCAGGCCTGGCGCACCACGCTTGCAGGGTGGCGATGCCCTCTTCTCGGGCAGATGATGCCCCTCCTCTGCTCCACCTCATCGAGGAGCATTTCCTATGTTGGCCTCAGCAAACCTCGGCGTTGCCCTCCGTGCTTCCCATCCTGTTCCTGTGCTCACCCGCGCCTTTTTACGACGCCGGGCGGTGTCACGTGGGCGTGTTCGTGGCGTCGCCGCGTTCTGACGTCATCTGGAACGTGTAATTGCCGCGGACCCGTTCCTAGCCCGTTTCCCGGGCGCGAATACCTCTGGAACGGAGCCGTGTCGGGCTGTCGGCAAAGCCGGCCATTTGGCCGATTTTGCAATTTTCCGCAGGTGCGGAGAATCGCGCCCAGTGAGTTTAACCAGGCAGAAGCCCCAGAGTGGGAACCGGAGGCTAAGGAGATCTGCCGGTTGGCGGGATGGACCGCAAGAGAGTAGCACCTTACCGTGTCCGGGAGAATGAAGCTCTCGGTGCTCCCGGAGTCGATGAGGCATGAGGTCACGTGGCCGTTGACGAGCGCCGTCCTGGAAGAGGGTGCCGGGTTGCGAGGACGGGACTGGTCGAGCGTCACGGAGGCGAGTTGCGGGCGATCGGCCGATGAGTAGCGGCAGCGACCCGGGTCCCGTGGCCCCGTCCTGAGAGGAGGACAAAATGGCGGCATCTGGAGTACCTGTGAGGAAGAAGATGGCGGCGGACAAGATGCCGCCACCCATGGAGCGCACGTTGCGGGGGCGGGACAAGATGGCGGCGCCCATGGTGTGCACATGGCGGGGTCCGCGAAAGATGGCGGTGCCCACTGATCGCACGTGGGATCGGGGGAAATGGACGGCAGGGCCCATTGTGCGATCGGCTGAGGCGAGGGGGGGAATTCAGGCGCGATAGCGGCAACCGTCCGGGACTGGCACGCCGCTGCAAAGTGGCCTTTCTTGCCACAAGCTTTGCAGGTCGCGGTGCGGGCAGCGCTGGCGGGAATGCTTCTGCTGACCACAGAAGTAGCAGCGGGGACCCCCAGGGTGCGCGGTGCGGCGAGCAGCGCAGGCATAGTGCGCGGGGGCGGCTGCTGAGGGGGCTGGTTGCGGGATCCACGAGGGGTAGGACGAGTGGGCCGAGTGGCTAGCGGGGTAGGATCGCGCACTATGGGAGGCGGCCGTCATTGATAGCGCCAGAGTCTTTGTAGCCGCGAGATCGAGAGCGGCCCCTTCTGGCAGTCGTTGCCGGATGGGGGTCTGATGCAATACCCGTAACAAAGGCATTCCAAATGAGTAAGTCGGAATATTCTGTGGCCGTGAGGGCCCGGCAGTCGCAGTCTCGTACTAGAGGTATAAGGGCCCTCCAAAAGTCCTCAATCGACTCACCCGGCTGTTGGACGCGAGTGGAGAGGAGATGTCTCGCAAACCGGGTGTTCGTCGACTGTGCGTAGTTCATTTTGAGCAGTTCCATGGCCCGGGCGTAGTTATACGCATCTCGAATTAGCGGAAAGATGCTGGAGCTGAGTCTTGAGTAAAGAAGCTGTCGTTTTTGAGCCTCCGAAGGTGGAGGGTCCGCTGAAGAGATGTAGGCCTCGAAAACTGCAAGCCAGTGAACAAAGTCTTTCGTGGCGTGGGGCGACTGCGGATTCAGCTGCAGGCGGTCAGGTTTGATCCTGATGTCCATGGTGTAAGGAAAATCTCACTGTAATAAATTGTGGCGCTAACAATTGTACACAAAGACGCGAGTGAGTACAAGAGAGGCTTTATTACAGTGAGATGCTATTCCTCCGGCGGCGGCTGTAGAATGGCATCTTAGTGAAACTTACGAATATTTATACAGCTCCCTGTGGGCGGAGCTAGTCGGCAGGGGCTTACCGGAGAAACCTGAAATACAGGTACGGCCATACATCTTCCCCCCCCCCCCCCCCCCCCCCCCCCCCATTGCAAGCACACATATGTACAGTGGTTGGATCACCACATCCCCTTCCCCTAACCTCGGGTACTCCAACCCATCTAGAAATTCCTGCATCTCACGGTCTCCCCCAGGTGGCTCTGACCTGTACAACCTCTCATAAAACTCCTCAAAAACCTTGTTAATCAGATCTGGAGCCATCACCAACGTCCCTGCCCTATCCCTCACCTGAAGAATTTCCCTTGCCGCTGCTTCCCTGACCTGCTAACATACCTTATCTCCATGTTCAGAAACTGCACCCCTTGCTTGTCTCAGTTGGCACATTGCCTTCCTGGTGGATAGTTGGTCGAAGCTCGCCTGTAGTTCCTTCCACTTTTCCAGCTTCGCTGGGTCCCCATCTTCTGCATAACTCCTATCTACCTCCAGCATCTCATCTATTACCCTCTGCTGCTCCAACCTCTCCTCTTTGTCCACCCTGGCCTTAAACTAAATTCCCTCACTGCCTTTAGAGCTCGATGACGAGAAAAACTTAATGGGATGTTCAATTTGGCACATTCGATGGGCTCCTCAGATGCTGAGTGGAGAGATGATGCCTCCTGCAGCTGATCAGTCTGCGCAGGTTGCTGGGATGATCTGTGGCCTGAGACACGATCACACTTGAGGGAAGACCTGGAGCAGGTTTCTGTATCGTCCGTTTGTGTTGATAGTTAAATGCAATCCACTGTGTTCAAGAGAGAAGGGATATGTCTGCTGTTGGGACATATTAGTTCTCGTACTTCCGATACATCCCTTAAATCCATCCGTCTGGATAGGGGGATGGGACCAGCTGCACAAATATTAGTTGTTTCCCAGAACAGCCAGGGCGGTTTGAAGGCAGCATCAATTTTTTAAGGCAATAGAATTATTACAGTATGGTAGGTGCAAGGTAAAATGTGCAAACCCCCCCCCTCTCTCAACCTCTTTGCCAAAGTATTTTCTCTTTGGATGTTTAGCCAATACTCTTTCGAAAGCCTTGATTTGAATTGGCTTCCACTAAACTCCAGGGCAGTGCATTCCTCATTCTATATGTAAAAAATGCATTGCCTCATGTTGACTCTATATTTGCAATCAGCTTTTATTCGGTGTCTCCTGTCTCCTGACTCTTCTATTTCCAACCCCCCCCCCCACCACCTCCCCATTTGCGCTCTGGGGCTTTTGAATTTAGAATTTAGAATTTAGAATTTAGAACAGTACAGCACAGAACAGGCCCTTCGGCCCTCGATGTTGTGCCGAGCAATGATCACCCCACTCAAACCCACATATTCACCCCATACCCTTAACCCAACAACCCCCCCATTAACCTTATTCTTTATGACACTACGGGCAATTTAGCATGGCCAACCCACCTCACCCGCACATCTTTGGACTGTGGGAGGAAACCGGAGCACCCGGAGGAAACCCACGCACACACATTCTGAGGAGCTCTCATTGATCCCAGCAGCCTTCCTACACTTGGTGACGGTTAATGCTGTCAGGTGAGCCAGAGACAATAATAGAAGCAATTTGATAAGAATGAAGGCGACTTATTCATCCATATCCTCCTGAAGTCAATAAGTGTGCAGGAGTTAAATGATTACATTTAGTTTTGGGCTATCCCCATCAAACCATAAACTTCCTTGTCTTTCCAAGGAATACAATTTTCATTTGCGTCATTTCAGCACATGGATTATGTTTTTGTGGTGAGATATAACACTCTTTATCGGAGAGACATCTGTGTTAGTGCAACAGCACCCTGTGTGGGTTTAGCTGAAATTTGCTGCCCTCTGGTGGATATAGACAGAATGACGATGGTTTGATAAAATAAAACCTAGACATTCACCAGGCCTAAATTTCCTTGGATTGTAAAAAGAAATAGTGGCCATTTGGTTAATGTGTCATTTCTAAGCCACCATTGGGTCAGAAAAGTCTCTGCCATTTGGTAGTTTTAAACTATCCTTTTTCATCGTCTTGTAATGTGTTCATCAATTGATATGGGATCAAGGAATATATTTGCTATCAGTTTTTCAATATTAATCTCTCTCTGTTGATCATTCTCCATGCTATCTTTTAAAAATTAATTTATTGGATGTGGGCGTCGCTGGCTAGAGCAACATTTATTGCCCATTCCTAATTGCCCTTGTGCCCAGGCACGTGGAAAGTACTGATGACACTCCTGACTTGCGCCTTCATTGGTACGTGGACAGGCTTTGGAGAGTCGGATGGTGAGTTAGTCGCCGAGGATTCCTAGCCTCTGACCTGCTCTTGTAGCCGCAGTATTTATTGTTCGTGGGCAGTCCCTCAGGGTCTAGGACAGTGTTTTACAAACTTTTTTTCTAGGAACCCATTTTTACTGCCCAGCCAACCTTTGCGGCCCACGCAGGCCGACCTTTGCGGCCCACGCCGGCCGACCTTTGCGGCCCACGCCGGCCGACCTTTGCGGCCCACGCTGGCCGACCTTTGCGGCCCACGCCGGCCGAGCTTTACGGCCCACGGCGGCCGACCTTTGCGGCCCACGCTGGCCGACCTTCGCGTCCCAACATTTTCTCTTACCTTGTTTGTTGCTGAGAAAAATGGAGGAAATGGTTTTGGATCCTTTTGGCCCCAATGGTCTCTTTGACCCTTTGGCCCCCAAACTTGGAAAAAAAAAGGCTGTGACCATATTAAAAACATGCGCATGCGTGGTTGATCATCGGATGATCGGGCACGCATGCGAAGTGTGGCCGAATTTTTTAAAAAAAAATCTGTTCCTGGTCATTTTGAAGGCCGCTTGCAGCCGGCATTATTAAAAGACGGCTACTGCGTGAGGATTTGCGCGAGAAGGAGCGCTGTGACGGACGGCTTTGTGACGCCAGAGTTTGACAATGCCTGGTCTGGGATGATTGGCTTTCCAGGCGGGTGATTGAGGAGTGCGTTCTGCAGTGGTTGCATGGACTAATCCTGGATCCGCTGATCCTGCCACATGTGGGATAGGTGGTGATTGATGAGGCGGGCGAGTGCGAGGCTCTAAATTCTGCATGCTTTTTCCACTGCCTGCGCTTGGCCTCCACGTGCTCCACTCGGTGATGCTCGAGGGAGTTGGTGCCTTCGGGGATGCTTCTTCTCCAGTTCCTCTTTAATGTGTATTGTGAAAATGGGGCCACCGCCAAGTAGATCCCGCCCACCATGAGTGCCTTTTCCAGGGCAAGGTGGACCGCCTGCTCGGCTCTCGGAGAAGACATCTTTGACACCTGCGGGGCTGAAACTAGGGCCGACAACTTCGACCATAGCACAGACACAGGCCTTGATTGACGTGGTGGAATGGGCGTAACACTTCACCCTGAGTTTTTGTGTCGAGACAAAATGGTGACGGAACCTCGGGAGCAGCGGGGAGGGTGGTGGCCACCATTCCTGTGTAGGTGGCTTTAGAGAGCCCCATCACCAGCGGAGGCAGCATTGCTGCTATTCCGGTCAGTGGTGGACAAGGGGGGGGGGGGAGAAACGAGAGAGTAATAAAGAAGGGGGGACAGGCAAAGGAGGATGGGCGCAGGGGGGTGGTCTGGTGCTCCAAGGAGAGGGAAGGGAGGAGCAGATAGGGGAGGCATAAAAGGACAGGCCGGTGCCCCAAGCACGATGGGGAAAGGCCTTGGGCTGGTCTCCCAAAAGGCCTTCAATTCAGCAGTGATTGGGTGGGGATCAGGGTCTTCAGCCTGGCAGGGGCCCAGCAACACAATCAATCGGCAGATGAAAAATAAAGTTCAGATGCACCAACCTCCCTGCCCCGTCCAGATGTTGCAACAGCATCCTGTTTGCTGCGAGGCCTTGGGTCCTGTGGCCTGGCAGGTTAAACAAGCAGTAATCTTCCATCCCCTCCTGCTGCAGGGCGGCAGGCAGGCCTACATGGTGTAAATCCAGTCCCAGGCTGGAACTCGGGCCAGACCAGGCCGAACCTTCACCTGTAGAAATTCCTTTCCCTCTCTTGCAGCTCGCTGTAGCAGTCACTCAGCCTCAATTAAATGGGCAGCAGAAAATCTCTCCTTTCATCCCTTTCCCAGGCTGAATGGCACTGCAGATTGCAAAGTTCAAAATCCACAGGCGAAGAGCTCACAGGACATGGATATTTTATTAAACAGTAACCAGTACATTTGTCCAAGACCAAACGGTACAGACACTAATTTTGCGTTGGAGAAACAAGGTACCCTCCCCTCTCTCCCAACGGGGAAGGAGTAGAATATTCTGGTTATTAAAACGGTTCACGACACAGTTTCACAAAAAAACAAATGGGACAAGCACTAAACTTTGCGCTGGAGAGTCCGGATATCCTCACCTCTACCAGCGGAAAGGGGAGGAGGAACGGGCGGAGGTGGCAGGAAGGGGAGGAGGTACGGGCAATGGTGGAGAGCGAGGGGGAGGTTGGTGGAGGGGGGCCCGATAGGACACTGCCTGAACTATCTATTGAGGCAGAAAAAAAAAGAACCTTCAATTATGATGTGCCCGGGGGTGAAGGGCGACATAGTGTCAGGCATGAGTGAGCTCTGCACCCTGCTGCAGAGAGCCTCGTGCACCCTGCTGCAGAGAGCCTCGTGCACCCTGCTGCAGAGAGCCTCGTGCACCCTGCTGCAGAGAGCCTCGTGCACCCTGCTGCAGAGAGCCTCGTGCACCCTGCTGCAGAGAGCCTCGTGCACCCTGCTGCAGAGAGCCTCGTGCACCCTGCTGCAGAGAGCCTCGTGCACCCTGCTGCAGAGAGCCTCGTGCACCCTGCTGCAGAGAGCCTCGTGCACCCTGCTGCAGAGAGCCTCGTGCACCCTGCTGCAGAGAGCCTCGTGCACCCTGCTGCAGAGAGCCTCGTGCACCTTCCACTCCCAACATTGGGCAGGTGACAGCCTTTGGACAGTCGCCCTCTGGACCGAGACCTCCACCACACAGTGCGGCGGACAAGATGGGCCCACCAACTAATCCAGGGCCTGCCTCGATACCACCACCAGAATCGGACAGGCGGATCTCCTCCGGTTCCTCCTGGGATTCTGGGCGAGAGGGACGCGGGTGTGCAGATCCCTGCTCCGTCCCGTTCACCGGAAGACCCCTGAAACAGCTTTGGGATACATAGATACATAGAAAATAGGAGCAGGAGGAGGTCTTTTGGCCTTTCGAGCCTGCTTCTCCATTTATAAAGATCATGGCCGATCATCTAACTCAATAGCCTCAGCCTGCTTTCTTCCCATGGCCTTTGATCCCATTCGCCCCAAGTGCTATATCCAGCCGCCTCTTGAATATATTCAATGTTTTAACATCAACTACTTCCTGTGGCAATCCATTCCACAGGCTCACCGCTCTGTGAAGAAATGTCTCCTTATCTCTGTCCAAAATGATTTACCCTGAATCCTCTGGCTGTGACCCCTGATTTTGGAAACACCGGTGCCCGAAGACAATGGTTGAGACAATGGTTGGGACAGAGGGTTTTCCAAATTTCCAAACCATAACCCGCTAAGAACCCAGGAAGTAGGGGGTTATTGCAGCCCCCCCCCCCCCCCCCCCCCCCCGAGAAATTGAATAAGTCCATGTTGCTAAACTGCATTGGGCAGCTAGGGCCCCTAGGGTCCCATCCGACCCCAAAACACCCTGCTCGAGGGCATGAGTTTCTGGATTTTACTCACTATATCCTTGCCTCTTTTCTTTCAGGGACTGGGCGTGACGTCAGTGACGTTGTTTACCGTGTAGAGGGTCGCACAAAGGGGAGACCTCAATCTCTGGAGGACCTCACCCACCAGGGCAGTCTTCTCGTCCCTCAATGCTGGGACAGAGCACCCTCTGAGTCGAGGTTGTTCACCTCACTACCGCCACTTTCAGGGGCCTGCACAGCAATCGCCGGGCCCAGCATCCGGTGACGAAATGCCACCGGGCTGAGGGTGCTGCTGGCTGATGGTGGGCTGAGGCGTAACAGCTGCGTCCGAGTCAGCAGCCAGGGACACTGTTGTCAGTCAGGGTCAGAGGGTGACAGGGATCCGAACCTGACCGCTCGGGAACCATCCTGTTTGTCGTCTTCAGCGCCTTCCAGCTGTGTGGGTTTACCCTCACCTCCACGCCAGCAGCCGAGGTGTTGGTGGGCGCTGGCATGGCTCCTCCCAACAAGACATTAATTACAAGGCTAGTGAAAGGAGAAGGGGCAGTGGCAATCAGCGGCTGCCTTGGTGGGTGCGGCAGTCTTAAGAGGTGGAGCAATTTTTCCTAATGCCCACCTTCTTGCTGATGTGGTACCGTACGCTACCCGTGGACCAGAAGACACGGTAGGTTTTATCCCCCAAAGAGATCTCAAAAGCCCCTCTAGAACCGTCTCCAGGGCCAGGCAAACAAAGGCATGGCACCAGAAGGAGAAAATATGTTTGGGGTCTCTGAGGCCAAGCGGGAGAGGAGCGACCCTGGGCCATACCTCCCCCAGTAGATGGAGCTGGGGAGGAGGAGCTCCTTGGGAATAAAGGGAAGGACATTCATAGAACATAGACCATAGAACGATACAGCGCAGTACAGGCCCTTCGGCCCACGATGTTGCACCGACATGGGAAGTCAAAAACTAAAGGCCATCTAACCTACACTATGCCATTATCATCCATATGCTTATCCAATAAACTTTTAAATGCCCTCAATGTTGGCGAGTTCACTACTGTTGCAGGTAGGGCATTCCACGGCCTCACCACTCTTTGCGTAAAAAACCTACCTCTGACGTCTGTCCTATATCTATTACCCCTCAATTTAAGGCTATGTCCCCTCGTGCTAGCCACCTCCATCAGCGGGAGAAGGCTCTCACTGTCCACCCTATCTAACCCTCTGATCATTTTGTATGCCTCTATTAAGTCACCTCTTAACCTTCTTCTCTCTAACGAAACAACCTCAAGTCCATCAGCCTTTCCTCATAAGATTTTCCCTCCATACCAGGCAACATCCTGGTAAATCTCCTCTGCACCCGTTCCAAAGCTTCCACGTCCTTCTTATAATGAGGCGACCAGAACTGTACGCAATACTCCAAATGCGGCCGTACCAGAGTTTTGTACAGCTGCAACATGACCTCATGGCTCCGGAACTCAATCCCTCTACCAATAAAGGCCAACACACCATAGGCCTTCTTCACAACCCTATCAACCTGGGTGGCAACTTTCAGGGATCTATGTACATGGGCACCGAGATCCCTCTGCTCATCCACACTGCTAAGAATTTCACCATTAGCCAAATATTCCGCATTCCTGTTATTCTTTCCAAAGTGAGTCACCTCACACTTCTCCACATTAAACTCCATTTGCCACCTCTCAGCCCAGCTCTGCAGCTTATCTATGTCCCTCTGTAACCTGCAACATCCTTCCACACTGTCTACAACTCCACCGACTTTAGTGTTGTCTGCAAATTTACTCACCCAACCTTCTGTGCCCTCTTCTAGGTCATTTATAAAAATGACAAACAACAACGGCCCCAGAACAGATCCTTGTGGTACGCCACTCGTAACTGAACTCCATTCTGAACATTTGCCATCAACCACCACCCTCTGTCTTCTTTCAACTAGCCAATTTCTGATCCACATCTCTAAATCACCCTCAATCCCCAGCCTCCATATTTTCTACAATAGATGACCATGGGGAACCTTATCAAACGCTTTACTGAAATCCATATACACCACATCAACTGCTCTACCCTCATCTACCTCTTCATTCACCTTCTCAAAGAACTCGATAAGGTTTGTGAGGCATGACCTACCCTTCACAAAACCATGCTGACTATCCCTAATCATATTATTCCTATCTAGATGATTATAAATCGTATCTCTTATAATCCTCTCCAAGACTTTACCCACAACAGACGTGAGGCTCACCGGCCTATAGTTTCCGGGGTTATCTCTACTCCCCTTCTTGAACAAAGGGACCACATTTGCTATCCTCCAGTCCCCTGGCACTATTCCTGTAGCCAATGATGACATAAAGATCAAAGCCAAAGGCTCAGCAATCTCTTCCCTGGCTTCCCAGAGAATCCTAGGATAAATCCCATCAGGCCCCGGGGACTTATCTATTTTCACCTTGTCCAGAATTGCCAACACTTCTTCCCTACGCACCTCAATGCCATCTATTCTAATAGCCTGGGTCTCCGCATTCTCCTCCACAACATTATCTTTTTCCTGAGTGAATACTGACGAAAAGTATTCATTTAGTATCTCGCTTATCTCCTCAACCTCCACACACAACTTCCCACCACTGTCCTTGACTGGCCCTACTCTTACCCTAGTCATTCTTTTATTCCTGACATACCTATAGAAAGCTTTTGGGTTTTCCTTGATCCTACCTGCTAAAGACTTCTCATGTCCCCTCCTTGCTCGTCTTAGCTCTCTGTTTAGATCCTTCCTCGCTTCCTTGTAACTATCAAGCGCCCCAACTGAAACGTCACGCCTTATCTTCGCATAACCTTCTTCCTCTTAACAAGAGATTCCACTTCTTTGGTAAACCACGGTTCCCTCGCGCGACCCCTTCCTCCCTGCCTGACTGGTACGTACTTATCAAGAACACGTGGGCAGCACGGTAGCATTGTGGTTAGCATAAATGCTTCACAGCTCCAGGGTCCCAGGTTCGATTCCCGGCTGGGTCACTGTCTGTGTGGAGTCTGCACGTCCTCCCCGTGTGTGCGCGGGTTTCCTCCGGGTGCTCCGGTTTCCTCCCACAGTCCAAAGATGTGCGGGTTAGGTGGATTGGCCATGCTAAATTGCCCGTAGTGTCCTTAAAAAAAAAAAAAAAGTAAGGTTGGGGGGGGGGTGTTGGGTTCTGAGTATAGGGTGGATACGTGGGTTTGAGTAGGGTGATCATTGCTCGGCACAACATCGAGGGCCGAAGGGCCTGTTCTGTGCTGTACTGTTCTATGTTCTATGTTCTAACATGCAATAGCTGTTTCTTGAACAAGCTCCACATATCCAGTGTGCCCAACCCTTGCAGCCTACTTCTCCAAACTACACATCCTAAGTCATGTCTAATGGCATCCTAATTGCCCTTCCCCCAGCTATAACTCTTGCCCTGCGGGGTATACGTATCCCTTTCCATCACTAACGTAAAGGTCACCGAATTGTGGTCACTGTTTCCAAAGTGCTCACCTACCTCCAGATCTAACACCTGGCCTGGTTCATTACCCAAAACCAAATCCAATATGGCCTCGCCTCTTGTTGGCCTGTCAACATATTGTGTCAGGAAACCCTCCTGCACACATTGTACAAAGAACGACCCATCTAATGTACTCGAACTATATCTTTTCCAGTCAATATTTGGAAAGTTAAAGTCTCACATAACAACTACCCTGTTACTTTCGCTCTTTTCCAGAATCATCTTCGCCATCCTTTCCTCTACATCCCTAGAACCATTAGGTGGCCTGTAGAAAACTCCCAACAGGGTGACCTCTCCTTTCCTGTTTCTAACCTCAGCCCATACTACCTCGGGAGAAGAGTCCCCATCTAGCATCCTTTCCGCCACCGTAATGCTGTCCTTGACTTGCAGCGCCACACCTCCCCCTCTTTTGCCCCCTTCTCTGAGCTTACTAAAACACCTAAACCCTGGAACCTGCAACAACTATTCCTGTCCCTGCTCTATCCATGTCTCTGAAATGGCCACAACATCGAAGTCCCAGGTACCAACCCATGCTGCCAGTTCCCCTACCTTATTTTGTATACTCCTGGCATTGAAGTAGACACACTTCAAACAACCTACCTGAACACTAGCACCCTCCTGTGAAGTCAAATCTGTGCTCCTGACCTCTATACACTCAATCTCCCATACCCCAAAACTACAATCCAGGTTCCCATGCCCCTGCTGAATTAGTTTAAACCCCCGCCAATGAGCACTAACAAATCTCCCCCCCCCCCAAGGATATTGGTGCCCCTCCGGTTCAGACGTAGACCATCCTGTCTATAGAGGTCCCACCTTCCCCAGTTATCCAGAAATCTGAATCCCTCCCGCCTGCACCATCCCTGTAGCCACGTGTTTAATTGCTCTCTCTCCCTATTCCTCATCTCACTATCACTTGGCACGGGCAACAACCCAGAGATAACAACTCTGTTTGTTCTCGCTGTGAGCTTCCATCCTTCCATCCTAGCTCCCTAAAGGCCTGCCTGACATCCTTGCCCCCTTTCCCACATATGTCGTTAGTACCAATGTGGACTACGACTTGGGGCTGCTCCCCCTCCCCCTTATGGACCCGGAAAACACGATCCGAGACATCACGTACCCTTGCACATGGGAGACAACATACCAAACATGAGTCTCTCTCGCTCCCACAAAATCTCCTATCTGTGCCCCTGACTATTGAGTCCCCAATTACTAATGTTCTACTCCTTTCCCCGCTTCCCTTCTGAGCAACAGGGACAGACTCCGTGCCAGAGGCCCGTACCTCATGGCTTACCCCTGGTAAGTTTCTCCCCCCCCACAAGTATCCAAAACGGTATACTTGTTACTCAGGGGAACGACCGCAGGGGGTCCCTGCACTGACTGCTTCTTCCCAGTCCCTCTTAGTTACCCATCTATCTCCAGTCTTTGGTGTAACTACTTCCCTGAAGCTCCTATCTATGACCCCCTCTGCCTCCCGAATGATCCGAAGTTCATCCAGCTCAAGCTCCAAGTCCCTAACACGGTTTTTGAGGAGCTGGAGTTGGGTGCACTTCCCACAGATGAAATCAGCAGGGACACTGACGGCGTCCCTCACCTCAAACATTCTGCAGGAGGAGCATTGTACTGCCTTCCCTGACATCACCTCTAGATTTTAAAAAAAAAACAAGAAAAATAAAAATAAAGGAAGAGCTTACCTGATATTCCCACAAACCCTGCTCCCGCTGAAAGGTAAGCAAATTTAAAGGCACTCACTCACCTTCACGACAGGCCCCTGCTCCCACTTCCCAATGACCGAGGGTTTTTTTTTTGGTTAGAGGAGGAGGTAGGGTGGTAAACACTGATGAAGTGTTTCAGGTTTAACTGTCACTTGACAACAGCCCCTCCACAAACCACCTTCAAATTAGGCTGACCGCACTGCACGTATACAAATTTCCCCAGAACAACTGATCAGTAGCTCTGCTCTGCTGCCCTCTGCTGGATGCTTGTCTTCACTCAAACTCCTTGAGTCTCCTTTGCAGGTACACCTTCAAATTAGGCTGACCGCACTGCACGTATGCATATTTCGCCAGAACAGCTGATCAGTAGCTCTGCTCTGCTGCCCTCTGCTGGATGCTTGTCTTCACTCAAACTCCTTGGGTCTCCTTCGCAGGTACACCTTCAAATTAGGCTGACCGCACTGCACGTATGCAAATTTCGCCAGAACAGCTGATCAGTAGCTCTGCTCTGCTGCCCTCTGCTGGATTCTTGTCTTCACTCAAACTCATTGGGTCTCCTTCGCAGGTTATTTTTTCAAAAAATATACGTTATTCATAAAATTTATCATAAACTTTACAGAACATTTCAAATTGTCTTGACTGTACATTTCCATCTGAGTTACATTCATTTGTCTTCAATTCAATTGGGATAATGTTTCACACGTATCCTACTTCGGGGCAGCACGGTAGCATGGTGGTTAGCATAAATGCTTCACAGCTCCAGGTTCCCCAGTTCGGTTCCCGGCTGGGTCACTGTCTGTGCGGAGTCTGCACGTCCTCCCCGTGCGTGCGTGGGTTTCCTCCCGGGTGCTCCGGTTTCCTCCCACAGTCCAAAGATGTGCGGGTTAGGTGGATTGGCCATGCTAAATTGCCCGTAGTGTCCTAAAAAGTAAGGGGGGTGGGGGGTTGGTGGGTACGTGGGTTTGAGTAGGGTGATCATTGCTCGGCACAACATCGAGGGCCGAAGGGCCTGTTCTGTGCTGTACTGTTCTATGTTCTACTTTAAGTTACAGTTCTTTCTTAAATATTTACATTGCTTTGTTTCTTTCATACATTGTGGTATTGAAGACCCGGGCCGAGGGGTTTTACACTGTTACCAACCCCTCGGTGTACATTTGTTGGTAAGACCTTACACTGTGGTCTTTCCCCATTGCGCCTTGGCGGCAGCTGCCCCAAGCTTGAGTGCGTCCCTCAGCACATAGTCCTGGACCTTGGAATGTGACAGTCTGCAACACTCGGTCGAGGACAGTTCTTTGCACTGGAAGATCAGCAAGTTTCGGGCAGACCAAAGAGCGTCTTTCACCGAGTTGATGACCTTCCAGCAGCAGTTGATATTTGTTTCGGTGTGTGTCCCTGGAAACAGTCCGTAGAGCACAGAGACCTGTGTTACAGAGCTGCTCAGTATGAACCTTGACAGATACCACTGCATCTCACTCCAGACCTGCTTTGCAAAGGCACATTCCACAAGGAGGTGTGTGGCTGTCTCATTTCCCCCACATCCACTCCGAGGGCAGCGTGCATTGATGCTGAGCCTTCGGGTGTACATGAAGAATCTGACAGGGAGGGCCTTTCTCACCACCAGCCAAACTAGGTCTTGGTGCTTGTTTGAAAGTTCTGGTGATGAGGCATTCTGCCAGATGGCTCTGACAGTCTGCTCAGGGAACCATCCAACGTCCTCCACAGTCTCCTTTTCTCTGAGGGTCTCGAGGACATTACATGCAGACCACTGCTTCATTGCTTTGTGGTCAAAGGTGTTTTTCTTCAAAAAATTTTCCACGAAGGACAGGTGTTTCGGCACAGTCCAACTGCTTGGAGCGTTCCGCGGCAATGAGGCCAGGCCCATCCTTCGCAACACCGGGGACAGGTAGAACCTCAGTATGTAGTGACACTTGGTGTTTGCATACCCGGGGTCTACGCACAGCTTGATGCAGCTGCACACCAAGGTGGCCATCAGGATGAGGGCTGCGTTGGGTACGTTCCTCCCTCCTTTATCTAGAGGCTTGTACATTGTCTCTTCGGACCCGGTCCATCTTGGATCTCCAAATGAATTTCAAGATGGCCCGGGTGACTGCTGCGGCGTAGGTCCGAGTGATGGGCCAGACCTGCGCCACGTACAGTAACACCGAGAGTACCTCACACCTGATGACCAGTGTTTTGCCCGCAATGGAGAGGGAGCGTTGCTCCCGCCAGCCCAGTTTCTGTTTTGCTTTAGCAATGCGTTCCTCCCAGTTTTTGGTGCACGCCCCAGCCGCTCCGAACCATATCCCCAGCACTTTCAGGTAATCTGACCTGACCGTGAAGGGGACAAAGGATCGGTCGGCCCAGTTCCCAAAGAACATGGCCTCGCTCTTGCCGCGGTTCACCTTGGCTCCTGAGGCCAGTTCAAACTGGTCGCAGGTGTCCAAGAGCCTGCGTACAGACGCGGGATCCGAGCAGAAGACGGCGACGTCGTCCATGTACAGGGAGACCTTGACTTGCGTGCCTCCGCTGCCTGGGATCGTCACCCCTCTCATACCCGGATCCTTCCTGATGGACTAATAGAACATAGAACATAGAACAGTACAGCACAGAACAGGCCCTTCGGCCCTCAATGTTGTGCCGAGCAATGATCACCCTACTCAAACCCACGTATCCACCCTATACCCGTAACCCAACAACCGCCCCCTTAACATTACTTTTTAGGACACTACGGGCAATTTAGCATGGCCAATCCACCTAACCTGCACATCTTTGGACTGTGGGAGGAAACCGGAGCACCCGGAAGAAACCCACGCACACACGGGGAGGACGTGCAGACTCCACACAGACAGTGACCTAGCTGGGAATCAAACCTGGGACCCTGGAGCTGTGAAGCATTTATGCTAACCACCATGCTACCATGCTGCCCGAAAGCATGGCAAAAGGTTCTATGCAGCACACAAACAAGGCCGAGGAGAGAGGGCAGCCCTGTCTGACTCCAGATTTGATCTGGAACTTTTCTGATTCCCACCCATTGATTGAGACTGCGCTATAGATGTTTGTGTAGAGCAGTTTGATCCAATTGCGAATTCCCTCCCCAAACCCCATTTTGGAGAACACATCCATCATGTAGGTGTGCGATATTCTGTCAAAAGCCTTCTCCTGGTCAAGGCTGATGAGGCAGGTGTCCACCCTCCTGTCCTGCACGTAGGCGATCGTATCCCTGAGCAGCGCGAGGCTGTCAGAGATCTTTCTGCCGGGTACAGCACAGGTTTGGTTGGGGTGGATCACCGACTCCAGAGCAGACTTGACCCGATTGGTGATGACTTTGTCTAAGATTTTGTAATCCACATTTAACAGTGAAATGGGTCGCCAATTTCGAATTTCTTCCCTTTCCCCCTTCTGCTTATAGATGAGGGTGATGATGCCTTTTCTCATGGATTCTGACATGCTGCCATCCAGAAGCATACTCTCGTACACTTCCAGCAGGTCTGGGCCCATCCAGTCCCACAGAGCCAAATACAACTCAGCCGGTAAGCCGTCGCTTCCGGGAGTTTTACTCGTCTCAAAGGACTTGACGGCCTTTGTCAGCTCGTCCAGAGATAATGGTTTGTCCAGGTTTTCCCCCTCGTTGTCGTCCAAGACCTCCGTGATAGACGACAGGAAGGTCTGGGCAACAGTGCTGTCTGTTAGCTTCAGATCATACAGTCTGGCATAGAAGGATTGACTGATCCTCAGTATGTCAGACTGCAATGTCTTTACAGAGCCATCTTCTTCCTTCAGGCTGCTGATCACAGAGGTGTCCCTGTGTACCTTCTGGAAGAAGAAGCGTGAGCACTTTTCATCATGCTCCACGGAGCGGACTCTGGACCGGAAGATAACCTTGGAGGCCTCTGAGGTTAGAGCGAGGCTTGCTGGCCCTTCACCTCTTGGAGATCCTCCTTGACATCAACCCCCATCGACTGCAGCTGGAGCAAATTTTGCATGCTTTTCTGGAGCCTGGTCGTGGCCCCTCGTCTCTCTCTCACCTTTTGTACACCCTTGAGGATGAAGAACCTTTTGATGTTCCCCTTGATTGCTTCCCACCAGAGATGTGGAGACTCAAAGAGGGGTTTCACGGTTCTCCAACCTTTGTAATCCCTTTTGAGTTCCTGGAGGTTCTCTGGGGTCAACAATTTTACATTTAGCTTCCATGTCCCCCTGCCCACGCCTTGGTTTTCCTGCAGGTGGCAGTCAGCCAGTAAGAGGCAGTGGTCAGAGAAGGACACCGGCTTGACGTCGGTGGGCCTGACCGTGAAAGCACGGGGACACAAAAAAGAAATCTATTCTGGAACGGACGGACCCATCTGGCCGTGACCATGTGTATCTACGCTGCGCTCCGTCTGCAGGGTTGCTGAAGACGTCGAGCAGCTTTGCGTCTTTTACCGTTTCCATCAGGAGTCTGGACGTAGCGTCTAGTTTGCTGTCGGCTCTATCGGATCGTCCAGCCGCATCGATGATGCAGTTGAAGTCACCGCCCAGGATGACCGGCTTGGAGGTGGCCAACAGCAGTGGTAGTTGCTGAAGGACAGCCAGTCGCTCAGTTTTTACGGCTGGGGCATACACGTTAATAAGTCTGATAGGGGTGTTTTTGTATTTGACGTCTGCTACTAGGAGGTGTCCCCCCACCACCTCCTTAACGTCGGAGATGGTGAAATTGCCTCCCCGTAGCAGAATACCCAGGCCGGAGGAACGACAGTCGTTTCCTCCTGACCAGATGGATGGCCCGTGGGGCCACCAGCTCGACCAGCGCCTGTAGTTGCTGAGGTGCGGAATCCCACACTCCTGCAGGAACAGTAGGTCGGCTCTCACATTTTCTAAGTAGCCGAGTGTGGCTACACACCGCGAAGTATCTTTAATACTTCGCACATTAATTGATGCAATTTTAAAACCCATTTTAAAAAGAGTAGATTTACCAGTCTCAGATTTCAGAGTCAATTTCAGTTGGTTGTTCCAGCTGTTCAAAGTTCCCCGTCATGCCTGTGGTGTTCTCAAAATGTTTCACCGTATCAGGGTTTAGGAAGCTGCCATTGTCCTCAGTGTGGCCTTGAACCTGATAGATGTGCATTGTGGCGGGGGTAGGGGTGTAGCCGTTGTGCCCGGCGTGGCAGTCAGCGGGTGTTGGGGTTGCAGGCCGGTTCCCATCGTCCAGAGGTTGGTGCTCTGGGCGAGTTTTGTTTTCGTTCCTGTCTGGGGGTTCTGTGCATCCCCTCCCACATTGGTGCTTTGCCTCTTTGATTGAGGCCTATTCTTAGATTGCTTTGCCTCTTTGATTGAGGCCTATTCTTAGATTGCTCGCCTTCATCGCAGGAGTTGTCGGCGCTGTTGAGTTGCCGCTTTTTACCATTCCCCGTCAGGGGTTTCTTTGTTTCATTTTTCATTTTCCTCTTTCCTTTTTTTGTGTTCGCCATTTCCCAGCGCTCCTCACTCTTTGTTCCATCCTCGGTTGTCGCGTGTTCCTCGCCAGATGGGAGTGGGGTTGTTTTGTCAGGCTGTGCTGGGGCCTCCACATTCTGTTGAGGGCCTTTCTGTAGAGTTTCGGCATTCTGTGGTGTGGTGTCTTTGTCTATGGAGGGTGCCTGTACCTCCTGTGTGGTTGCCTTTTTGACTCCACCACTGATGATTTGCGCATAGGTTGCCCCACGTTTTGGGCAGTCCCTGTAGAGATGGCCGGCCTCCCCACACAGGTTGCAGTTCTTGTCTTGCTTACAGTCCTTTGTCATGTGCCCCTGCTGCTTGCAGTTTTTGCAGAAGGTGACGTTGCAGTTGGCGGCCATGTGCCCCGCTTTGCCACAGGTGCCCCGTAGTAGAGGTAGCCTCGGTTTCCTCCAATGGCGAAACTGGAGGGTGGGTGCAAGATGGGTTCCATTGGCGTTCGTTCTCAGGGTTACCTTGACCTGGTGCTCGCATGTCCAGATGCCAAAGGTGTCCTTTAGTTGTATGCTGTCACTTTTCAAGTCGACGTACCTGGCGAGGAACGTAAGCACATCAGACACGGGGACGTGGGGGTTGTACGTGTGCAGCGTAACAACCCGGTTTCTCTGCGACGGTAGCGTGAACAGAGGCTCCGCAGTCAGGATAGACAGGGGGCTCTGGTTGCCTTTTTCTTTAAACACATCCAAGAACTTGATGCAATCAGCTACATTCCTGAAGGTGACATTGAAGTAACCGTTGTTGGGGAAATCTTGCAAGGCGAAGATATCTGTTGCTTTTAACCCGCAGCAGTCGATCAGTACCCGCTTCACGAAGAAGATTCGATCCACAGGTGACTTCCCTTCCGACTTCCTCACTGTGACTCGGACAGTGTTTCGCACTCCCCAGCCTGGTGGTCGGGATGCAGCAGTGGTCATAGCTCCGACGTTGGCTCTTGACTGTACCGGCGTTAGGCCCAAACCAAAGGTTTAGGCCAGCATGAAGATCCACCAATAGCAGCCGAGCTCAAACGTTTCTTCAAAGTCTTCAGTCTCTCCAATCCACGATCGACATCAAGATCGAAATCCTTAGCTTCCCCCGATCCAGTGCGCTACACTTGATCTTAGCCAAAAGGCCGAGAAGCGATGATGGTTTGTCCACACCTTCAAATTAGGCTGACCGCACTGCACGTATGCAAATTTCCCCAGAACAGCTGATCAGTAGCTCTGCTCTGCTGCCCTCTGCTGGATGCTTGTCTTCACTCAAACTCATTGGGTCTCCTTCGCAGGTATACCTTCAAATTAGGCTGACCGCACTGCACGTATGCAAATTTCCCCAGAACAGCTGATCAGTAGCTCTGCTCGAGAGAATAATGCTCAGCAGTGGCCTCCAGCAGGCCCACTGCCAAGTAGATCCGGCCTACCATGATTCCCTCTTCCGAGGAGAGGTGAATTCACCCTCTCGGAGAAGACAGCCTTGACACTTTCGAGGCTGCAACTATGGCCGAAGGGCCAACAACTTCACCCATAGCTCAGACACAGGCCTCAATTGACGTTGTGGTGGACGTAACACTTCCCCCTGAGAGAAGGGGGAAGGAGAGGGTAATTGAAGGGGGGGGGGAGAAAGGCATAGGGGATGGGGTGCCGGGGGATGGACCGGTGCCCCAAGTACAAGGGAGGACAGGGGACAGAGGAGCAGGAAAGGGGACACGAGGATGGCCTGTTCCTGAAGCATGACTGGAAAAGGCTAGCGGGCTAGTCTCCCGAAAGGTCTTTGATTTAGCGAAGGGTGGGGGACAGGGTCTTCAGCCCGGCAAGGGCCCAGCAAAACAGGCCACAAATGTTATCCCTTCTCAGTACAATTGGCAGATGAAAAAGCAATGAAGTCCAGATGCACCAACCTTCCTTTCCTGTTCGTCCCCTTCCTGATGTTGCAGAAACCTCCTGTTTGCTGGGTGGCCTCGGGTTCAAAGGCCCTGCAGATGAAACGAGCAGCAAACCGTTTCGGCCACTTCTCCCCTCCTGCTGCAGGCTGTGGAAATGCAGGGAGGTAGGCAGTGCGTAAATCCAGTCCCAGGCTGGAAGCCAGGCCAGGCCTAACCTTCACCTGTGGCGATTTCCTTCCCTCTTGCAGCTCCATGTAGCAGTCACTCGTCTTCAAATAAAACCGACAGCAGCAAATCTCTCCTTTTGTCTGTTTTCCAGGTTATATGGAACAGCAGGCTCACAGGTGATACTCTTGGGGAATGTGAGCTCCCCTGATAATAGGGCAGGGCAATTGGTAACCTTCAGCTGTATAAATAGCTGGCCAGTGAGATGCAGGCGCAAGAGAGAACCAGCAGTGAACTGGTGTTGTGTAAATACAGTTGAAATAAGTTCTTGCTGTTTGACTGAACAAACCTGTGCTGGATGATGCACAGCTGGGTGATGCACAATCAATGGACACGAAACGTAGATGAGATCCAAACGATAGGCTTTAATGCACAAGATGTGTGCCCGGCAGCAGACGTACAGAAGAAAGGCCGACTGCTGGGTAGCACGGGTTATTTTACCCCGCCTTGTAGGCGGAGCTACCTACTTCTCAGCCAATCGGCTGAGAGGCACATGACTTACCCGGGCCAATGGACAGCGAGTCTTCTGCACCAATAGCAGCTCACTTCCAAGGTACCGTAATACCCCTAGTCATACTACCACACTGGGCTTGATAGTACAGATCTTGATTGGTTGTTTGTTCCAGAGATGCAATCTGGGAAAGCACCAGGGTCAGATGGATTAACAGTCGAGTTTTATAAACAGTTTTTGCCAGAACTAGCACCTCGTCCCTTGGCTATGTACAACGACTCAGATTAATTGCCGACCACGCTTGCTCAGGCCTCTTTTTTTTCATTGATGCCAACAGAATGTGGATCTTATTGACCCATCTCCCCACTAGACCTGTTTATCCCATTTAGCACGATGGTAGTGCCACATAGCACGATGGACGACACTCTCCATATGAAGTCGGGACTTCGTCTCTGCAAGAACTGTGCAGTGGTTGCTCCAACCGATACTGTCATGGTCGGATGCATCTGCAGCACGCAGGTTGGTGAGGATGAGGTCAAGTATGTTTTTTCCCTCTTGGTTCCCTCATCACCTGTCACCGACCCAGTATAGTAATTATGTCCTTTAGGGCTCGGACAGTAGTGGTGCTACTGAGCCATTCTTGGTGAGGTCTCCTATCCGGAGCATATTCTGTGCCCTTGTCACCCTCAAGGTGCTGTTCAATTTGGAGGATATTGACTCATCAGCTGAGGGTGGCCGGTACGTGGTAATCAGCAGGAGGTTTCCTTGCCCATGTTTGGTCTGAAGCCATGGCACTTAATGGGGTCCAGCGTCAACATTGAGGGCAACTCCCTCCCGACTATACCATTCTGCCACCACCTCTGCTGCGTCTGTCCAGTTGGTGGGACAGGACATACCCAGGAATGGTGATAGTCGTGTCTGGGACATTATCTGTAAGGTATGATTCTGTGGGTATGATTCTGAGTATATGTCAGGTTGCATGACTAGTCTGTGCCATAACTCTCCCAATTTTGGCACAAGGCCTATGATGTTGGCAAGGGGGGGTTTTCGGGGTCAACAGGGCTGGGTTCGCTGTTGGCGATGCTGGGTGGTCTGCCGATGCTGGGTGGTCTGCCATGTGTAGGAAGAACCGAGCGCTCAGAGCTGGTTCACTAATGTCCTTTAGGGAAGGAAATCTTCAGTCCTCACCTGGTCTGACCTTCACGTGACTCCAGACCCACAGCAATGTGGTGGACTCTTAAATGTCCTCCTGAAATAGTTGAGCAAGCCTCTCCGTTGTATCAAACCGCTACAAAGTCAATAAAAAGGGAGGAAACAAGGCAGACCACCCAGCATCGGGGAGGTCAGTTCCAGGGCTTGGGACCAATGTGGAATTCTGTCCGAGCAGTGGTTTGGTGCCACCGCACAACCGCGCTGTCTCGAGATTGTGTGCCCGCGGGTCCGAGCACGGCCGTTTTGAGCCCTTGGTTGGCATTGGCTGTGCACCGGACAGACACTGCTCCGAGCTCGGCGAGCTCGTAGGGTATCATCTAGCCCGCCCCTCCACCTCCCAGCTTGTTCCTGATCCTGGTCACCCCGGCATCCACGTTCCTCCGCTCCGCCAGCCACCAGAATGGATATTGGCGGAGGTGAGGATTTCTGAGCAGCGGCTCCCTTACGACAGCTACTACTCCTGACGGGAGTAGAGCTGCGGCACGTGGCGACCATGTTCCAGACTTTGAGGAAGTCCCGGTACAAGACAGGCAGCGCCCAAAATAAGTCCCAAGACTGGTCAATGAACAGGAGCTGCACATCGTAGTTCAGGCCGTGCACCTGGCGGAAGAAATATGTTGAAAGGTTGAGCAGAGTGGCGGGGCGGAGGAATTTAGCGAATTGGCATCGTGGTCCTGCTGATCATGGCCGCAGATGGTGACGTTATCTAAGTACGGAAATGTGGCCCACAAACTACCGGGCGACCATTCAATCCATCTCCCTTTGGAAGACCGAGACCCCGTTAGTGATGCATCGTGCATGAGGAGATTAGAATGTTCGGTGGCCGTAACGGCCTGACAGTCACAGTCCAGGAGGAGTGGGATTAGGGCCCGCCAGAAGTCTTCGATGGACTCACCAGGGAGTTGAGAGGCAAAGATCCTGGCAAAGATCGTGTTTGCTTTCTGCACATAGTTTTCTCTTAGGAGTGCCATCGCTTCCGCGTAATACGGGTCGTCCTGGATCAACGGGAACACGCTTGAGCTCAACCTGGAATACAAGACCTGTATCATCTGAGCCTCCCTCGGCGTGGGGTTCGCTGCGTTGATGTAAGCCTCGAAACAAGCTAGCCAGTGATTAAAGTCCTTTCTGGCATTGGGCGACCGCGGATCCAGCTGCAGGCGATCTGGTTTGATTCTGATATCCGTTTCGTTGAAAATCTGACTGCAATAAATTGATGCACGATCAATTGCACAAAGACTCCGATTGGGTACAGCTGTGGCTTTATTGCAGTCAGATATGTGGCCTCCTGCTTCAGCTGACGAAATGGCAGATCAATGGAGGACACGCATATTTATACAGCTCCTAGTGGGCGGAGCCAGCCGGCAGGGGCTACCGGCGAACCTGTAGTACAGGTCCTACCTTACATCCCGCAATACAGGTGTACACAATGGTGAGACGCAGCATGCATACACTATGGGTGGGTGTGGTAACTCCAGTAACCCGGAACCCGTCTGGGCGGCAGATGTTTGCTTGGGCCAGGATGCCCTCCGACCTCCCGGCCCCTCTGCTGCTCCAACCTCCACCTGCTGTACCGGGATGATAGTGTTGTGCGCACCAGTGAGTGAACCAGAAGACTCATCACTAAATAGGGTGTTGGAGACAGCTGTGACGTTGTGATATGCGCATCCTCAGAGTCCGAGTCCATGGTCCCCTGGTGTTCACCCATCCACTCAGTGAGTCCCGTCTCATGGGTGGCAGTGTCCTGGGTAGGGGTGTCCAGGCTCAGGTGCGACAGGGGCCTCTGGCTGCTCCCTTCATAGCTGCGTCTCAGAAGCCTGCGTCGCGGCACCCGCACGAGACGCGGGCTGCACGTCTCTCCCACCCTGGAGGCGTGGCAGGCCAGAGGGGCCGGGTCGCTCCCTCTCCCGTGGCCGCCCTGGGGCATCCTGCGGGCAGTGGGCATCCCCGGTGTCGGGTGCCTTGATGTCTGGTCCTGCATTACACAATACAGCATACATGGTTAAACACTCAGGCGGCGGTCAGGGGATATGGGGAGAGGGGATATGTGGGAGGGGGGATATGGGAGAGGGGGAAGGGCCGTGGGTGGCTCACTTGCTGGTAGGCCCCCGACCTCTGCCTCGGAAACCTCCCAGTCCTCGGATCCGCCTGCCATTTCCAGGGCCCTTTCCTCATGTACGGAAAGCGGTCTCTCATCCGCAATGCCCCCTCCAATCCTCTGACACTCCCTGTTGTAAGAATGCTTGTCCTGTTGGAGGGGGGGGGGCGGGTGGGTAGCAGTCCTGTTGGAGGGGGGGGGGCAGGTGGGTAGCAGAGGTAAAAACAACAGTGTTAGACACGAGACCAATATTCCATTTGCCTTCCTAATTATCTAGTGAACTGCATGCTAGTTTTTTTTCATTTATGCTTGGAGACCCCCAAATCCAACGGTTCTGCAGCTTTCTGCACTTTCTCCATGTTAATAATATTCAGCTCCTTTATTCTTCCTACCATAGTGCAGAACTTCACATTTTCCTTATTTATATTCTGCCTGCCATGTTTTTGCCAACTCACTTAATCTGTCCATATTCCTCTGTAGACTTGTGCCATCACACCTATTTATGTGTCGTCCACAATTATGGCAAAAGTGCATTTACTTCCCTTGTCATTAATATAAATTGGGCTGAATTCTTTGTCCTGGAGACTAAGAGCAGATGCTGGAACTGAATTGGTGTTGCTCTACTGTCCTGATAGAAGCGCCAGTGTCGGAGCCTTTCAGGATGTGCAAAGGGGCCAGCACCGGTGCCCAGTGGAACTAGTACAATTCTAACAAAAGCCAACATTGAATTTGGTGCTGTCCTGAGAGCTTGACAAGTTTGAGCTGCATATAAGCATTCCTCTCCCCACACACTTCCATTGCAGCCAGGAAGATGGTACCATAAAGAGTGGCACCGACGTTCGCAGCTGTGGAGCTCGAGACACTGCTGAATGCCATGGAGGAGAGTTGGGACACCCTGTTCCCTGGACTGGGAAGGAGACTGACACCAGCTGATGTCAGAGGTTAAGCGCCACGGGCCCCACTCCAAGGACCCGGCAGCAGTGCAGGAATAATCTGCACAATGTCCTCAGGTCGGTCCATATGAGTCACCACCCCTTGCCCCTGGCAGAGGTCACAACACATTAGGGTTAGTGACCGAATTAGGGTGAAGGTCAGGGTGAATGTCAAGGTCGGTGTCAAGGTCACGGGGAGGGGGACTCACCCTGGCTGCCCTGACGAGGTCGTTGATCTTGTGGCACTGGGTGCCTATCCTCGGGGTAAAACCCACAGCACTGACGGCCTCTGCCACATCCCTCCACAGGAGCTTTCTGAGGCGTGGGACGACCCTGCGGCCATCTCCAGGATAAAGGTCCTCCCTCCTCTCTTCAACAGTGTCCAGGAGCGTCTGTAGGTCCTGGAACCTCGGGGATGAGCGGCGGCCAGCCATGATTGGAGTTCTTGCGCGGGGGGGGGGGGGGGCGCTATTTATGTTATGTCTCACCGGGCGGCGTTGATGATGTCGCCCGACGTCAACCGACGCGCCACTTCCGCAGCAGGTGAAACTGACGCGAAAAGCGTTACGCCGCTGCTGGCCCTCTCGGGCCCGGAGAATACGCGCTGTCTTGCGGGGCCCTGACGCCCGAGTCATCAGCGCCGTTTTTGCCCGCCGGTCCCGGGCATTGCGACGGACATCGGAGAAGTTCGCCCCCTGATCACCCAGAAACTTAATGGACGACCTGCCAAAGGAGCATTTGGTTTTATTTAACTTCAGGCCGTTGGCATGCATGCGCCTGAAGACTTGCTGCAGAGGAGAAATATGTTCCTCTGGGCTCGTGCACCAGATGATGACGTCGTCAACATAAACCTGCACACAGTCAATGCCCTTGAGCATTTGCTCCATTATTGGATGAAAAATACATGCCAAATGGCATGCAGTTGCAGCAATATCTTCCAAAGGGTGTATTAAATGTACAGAGCTTCCTGCTGGACTCGTCCAGTTGTATCTGCCAGAAGCCACGCGATAGATAGATAGAGAAATACAGCACAGAACAGGCCCTTCGGCCCACGATGTTGCGCCGAACCTTTGTCCCAGGTTAATCATAGAATTTTGGACAATTTTTCATGGCCAATCCACCCAACCTGCACATCTTTGGACTGTGGGAGGAAACCGGAGTACCCGGAGGAAACCCACGCAGTCACGGGGAGGATGTGCAGACTCCACACAGACAGTGACCCAAATCGAACTTGGGACCCTGGAGCTGTGAAGCAATTGTACTATCCACAATGCTACCGTGCTGCCCTTAAGAAGTTAACCTACACTCCATTATTCTACCCTAATCCAAGTACCTATCCAATAGCCGCTTGAAGGTCCTAACTTTTCCGACTCAACTACTACCACAGGCAGTGCATTCCATGCCCCCACTACTCTCTGGGTAAAGAACCTACCTCTGACATCCCATCTATATCTTCCACCATTTATCTTAAATTTATGTCCCCTTGTAATGGTGTGTTCCACCCGGGGAAAAAGTCACGGACTGTCTACTCTATCTATTCCCCTGATCATCTTATAAACCTTTATCAAGTCGCCCCTCATCCTTCTCCGTTCTAATGAGAAAAGGCCTAGCACCCTCAACCTTTCCTCGTATGACCTACTCTCCATTCCAGGCAACATCCTGGTAAATCTCCTTTGCACCTTTTCCAAAGCTTCCACATCCTTCCTAAAATGAGGTGACCAGAACTGCACACAGTACTCCAAATGTGGCCTGACCAAGGTTTTGTACAGCTGCATCATCACCTCACGGCTCTTAAATTCAATCCCTCTGCTAATGAACGCTAGCACACCATAGGCCTTCTTCACAGCTCTATCCACTTGAGTGGCAACTTTAAAAGAACTATGAACATAGACCCCAAGATCTCTCTGCTCCTCCACATTGCCAAGAACCCTACCATTAACCCTGTATTCCGCATTCAGATTTGTCCTTCCAAAATGGACAACCTCACACTTGTCAGGGTTAAACTCCATCTGCCACTTCTCAGCCCAGCTCTGCATTCTATTTATGTCTCTTTGAAGCCGACAACAGCCCTCCTCACTATCCACAACTCCACCAAGCTTATCAGTCTGCTTCACGCTGTCCTCTCCAACAACATGGCCCCTCTCGTTTGTAAATACTGAAGAAAAATACTTGTTCAAGACCTCTCCTATCTCTTCAGACTCTATACACAATCTCCCGCTACTGTCCTTAATCGGACCTACCCTCGCTCTAGTCATTCTCATATTTCTCACATGTGTAAAAGGCCTTGGGGTTTTCCTTGATCCTACCCGCCAAAGATTTTTCATGCCCTCTCTTAGCTCTCCTAATCCCTTTCCTCAGTTCCCTCCTGGCTATCTTGTATCCCTCCAGCGCCCTGTCTGAACCTTGTTTCTTCAGCCTTACATAAGTCTCCTTCTTCCTCTTAACAAGACATTCAACCTCTCTTGTCAACCATGGTTCCCTCACTCGACCATCTCTTCCCTGCCTGACAGGGACATGCATATCAAAGACACGCAGTACCTGTTCCTTGAACAAGTTCCACATTTCACTTGTGTCCTTCCCTGACAGCCTATGTTCCCAACTTCTGCACTTCAATTCTTGTCTGACAGCATTGTATTTACCCTTCCCCCAATTATAAACCTTGCCCTGTTGCTCGCGCCTATCCCTCTCCATTACTAAAGTGAAAGTCACAGAATTGTGGTCACTACCTCCAAAATGCTCTCCCACTAACAAATCTATCACCTGCCCTGGTTCATTACCAAGTACTAAATCCAATATGGCCTCCCCTCTGATCGGACAATCTACATACTGTGTTAGAAAAGCTTCCTGGACACACTGCACAAACACTACCCCATCCAAACTATTTGATCTAAAGAGTTTCCACTCAATGTTTGGGAAGTTGAAGTCGCCCATGACTACTACCCTGTGACTTCTGCACCTTTCCAAAATCTGTTTCCCAATCTGTTCCTCCACATCTCTGCTGCTATTGGGGGGCCTATAGAAAACTCCCAACAAAGTGACTGCTCCTTTCCTATTTCTAACTTCAACCCATATTACCTCAGTAGGCAGATCCCCCTCGAACTGCATTTCTGCAGCTGTTATACTATCTCTAATTAACAATGCCACCCCCCCCACCTCTTTTACCATCCTCCCTAATCTTGTTGAAACATCTATAACCAGGGACCTCCAACAACCATTTCTGCCCCTCTTCTATCCAAGTTTCCGTGATGGCCACCACATCGTAGTCCCAAGTACAGATCCATGCCTTAAGTTCACCCACCTTATTCCTGATGCTTCTTGCATTAAAGTATACACACTTCAACCCATCTCCTTGCCTGCAAGTACTCTCCTTTGTCATTGTTACCTTCCCCACTGCATCACTACGTGCTTTGGCGTCCTGACTATCGTCTACCTTAGTTGCTGGACTACAGATCCGGTTCCCATTCCCCAGCCAAATTAGTTTAAACCCTCCCGAAGAGTACTAGAAAACCTACCCCCCAGGATATTGGTGCCCCTCTGGTTCAGATGCAACCCGTCCTGCTTGTACAGGTCCCACCTTCCCCAGAATGCGCTCCAATTATCCAAATACCTGAAGCCCTCCCTCCTACACCATTCCTGCAGCCACGTGTTCAACTGCACTCTCTCCCTATTCCTAGCCTCGCTATAACGTGGCACTGGCAACAAACCAGAGATGACAACTCTGTCTGTCCTGGCCTTTAACTTCCAGCCTAACTCCCTAAACCTGTTTATTACCTCCACACCCTTTTTCCTACCTACATCGTTGGTACCAATGTGCACCACGACTTCTGGCTGCTCACCCTCCCCCTTCAGGATCCTGAAGACTCGATCAGAGACATCCCTGGCACCCGGGAGGCAACATACCTTTCGGGAGTCTCGCTCGCGACCACAGAATCTCCTATCTATTCCCCTAACAATTGAATCTCCTATTACTATTGCTTTTCTATGCTCCCCCCTTCCCTTCTGATCCCCAGAGCCAGACTCAGTGCCAGAGACCTGGCCGCTGGGGCCTTCCCCCGGTAGGTCATCCCCCCCCCCCAACAGCATCCAAAACGGTATACTTGTTTTGAAGGGGAATGGCCACGAGGGATCCCTGCACTGTCTGCCTGTTAGTTTTCTTTCCCCTGACTGTAACCCAGCTACTTTTGTCCAGTACCTTTGGTGAGGCTACCTCCCTGTAACTCTTCTCTATGACCCCCTCTGCCTCCCGGATGATCCGAAGTTCATCCAGCTCCAGCTCCAGTACCTTAACACGGTCTCTGAGGAGCTGGAGTTGGGTGCACTTCCCGCAGGTATAGTCAGCGGGGACACCAGTGGTATCCCTCACCACCCACATCCTACAGGAGGAGCATGCAACTGCCCTAGCCTCCATCCCCTCTTACTTTACAGAATTAGCTGCCCCTTGGACCAACTGGACCTCCGCCCTCCGACTCTACTTCCAGTCAGCTGTACTCTAAACTCCTGGCTCCCTTCACGCTCTTTGATAAATATAGGAAATGAAATGTAAGGAGCACCTTACTCCCTCCTCACCTAACTCCCTCAGTCACCAAACTCTCACTGTAGCACTCAAATGCCACAAGTTCAGCACTCCCTCAGTCGCCAAACTCTCACTGTCGCACTCAAATGCAACCAGTTCAGCACTCCCTCAGTCACCAAACTCTCACTGTAGCACTCAAATGCAACCAGTTCAGCACTCCCTCAGTCACCAAACTCTCACTGTAGCACTCAAATGCCACAAGTTCAGCACTCCAGTGCAAACAAAGTCTGCACTGTAACTAGCTCCTATTTATACTGTGACTCTAGCTTCTGAAAACTGGCCTAATGCAATTAACTAATTAACAAGCTCCAGCTGCAAGTAAGTCCAAGTAGAACCTTGTTTAAAGCTGATTCAAAATTCACCTTCTTATAGACCAAACAGCAACTTTTAAGTTAATTAACTAAATAAAAGAAATACTAGACTTTAAATAAAAATGAACCCTTATACTCCCTCAGTCACCAAACTCTCACTGTAGCACTCAAATGCCACAAGTTCAACACTTCAGCGATGCATCCAGCTTTGTAAAGAATTTGGCATGCGCCATCTCACTCGTCAGCTCCTCCCGCTTCGAGATCGGGTAGTGACCCTCATAATGTTGCGATTCAGATCCTTGGGATCTATGCAAATGCGCAGTTCTCCAGATGGCTTCTTTTTTTTTTGGAAATGTTTTTTATTGAGTTTTCATGTTTTATATCCAACAAATTACAAATTATTATAAAAAAAATTATATTATATATTTATTATATATATATTATATTTATATTATATATTATTATATTATATAAAAAAATTATTATAAAAAAACACACAAAAATTAACATGTATATTTACAGGCAAGCATCTTCATAATAACAACTTATTATGCTGCTGGGCAGCAGGGTAGCATGGCGGTTAGCATAAATGCTTCACAGCTCCAGGGTCCCAGGTTCGATTCCCGGCTGGGTCACTGTCTGTGTGGAGTCTGCACGTCCTCCCCCTGTATGCGTTGGTTTACCTCCGGGTGCTCCGGTTTCCTCCCACAGTCCAAAAGATGTGCGGGTTAGGTGGATTGGCCATGCTAAATTGCCCGTAGTGTCCTAATAAATGTAAGGTTATGGGGGGGGTTGTTGGGTTACGGGTATAGGGTGGATACGTGGGTTTGAGTAGGGTGATCATGGCTCGGCACAACATTGAGGGCCAAAGGGCCTGTTCTGTGCTGTACTGTTCTATGTTCTAACTGTGGCCACCCCCTTGAACCGACATACATATTTTACATTCCCCAATCTGGCCGAGGCACATGTTTATAGGCATTTATTTACAATTTGGTTTTGGGCCTTAGCTTGCCATCAGACTGTCACTTGCGGCTTTGTCCTTCCTTTTTTATTTGGAATAATTTTTATTCAAGTTTTCAACAACAAATTTGATCGCAACAGAGAAAAACAGTAACCCTTCCCCTCCAATACAAAAACAATAAATTAACAAGAAAAAGAAATAAGCATAAAACCATGAGAACAAACCCCCATAACGAACCTGTAGCCCCCCCCCCCCCTCCCCCCGGGCTACCTTCCCCCTATTCCCGTCCATTTTCCCCTTATTCTTGGCCACCCGGCTATTCTTCCTCTTGTTCGTTGGCCACAAACAGGTCCCGGAACAATTGCATGAATGGCTCCCACGTTCTGTGGAAGCCGTCGTCTGATCCTCGGATGGCGAATTTGATTTTCTCCATTTGGAGAGATTCCGAGAGGTCGGACAGCCAGTCTGCAGCTCTGGGCGGTGCTGCTGACCGCCAGCCAAACAGGATTCTACGGCGGGCGATCAGGGAGGCAAAGGCAAGGGCGTCCGCCCTCCTCCCCAGGAATAGATCTGGCTGGTCTGAAACCCCGAAGACCGCCACTATCGGGCATGGCTCCACCCTCACCCCCACCACTTTGGACATAACCTCGAAGAAGGCTGTCCAGTACTCCACAAGTCTGGGGCAAGACCAGAACATGTGGGCGTGGTTGGCCGGGCCTCTTTGGCACCGTTCGCATCTGTCCTCCACCTCCGGGAAGAACCTATTCGTACGGTTTCTTGTTAAGTGGGCTCTATGTACCACTTTTAGTTGCGTCAGGCTGAGCCTTGCGCACCAATGTTTTGCTGCCCTGAGCGCGATTGCTAGCGGTTCGATTGCTAGTGCGAACAGCAGCGGGGACAGTGGGCATCCTTGTCTGGTGCCCCTGTCAAGCTGGAAGTATTGGGAGTTGGTATTGTTGGTCCATATGCTCGCCATGGGAGCGTTGTATAGGAGCTTTACCCAAGCGGTGAACCCTGTTCCAAGCCCGAACCGCTCCAGTACCTCTGAGGTATTTCCATTCGACTCTGTCGAAGGCCTTTTCTGCGTCCAGGGAGTCGATCACCTCTTGTGTTCTCTCCCTGGAGGGGGTCATTATCACGTTCAGCGGGCGCCTGATGTTCGAGGTAAGCTGTCTACTTTTGACGAAGCCCGTCTGGTCCTCTGTGACCACCTCAGGTACACAGTCTTCTAGCCTTTTGGCTAGGATTTTGGCCAGTATTTTGGCGTCTGCGTTCAGCAGGGAGATGGGTCTGTATGACCCACATTCCGTTGGGTCTTTGACTTTCTTAGGTATCAGCGAGATTGAGGCCTGTGCTAACGTGGGTGGCAGTGTGCCCCTAGCTAGCGAGTCTGTGAACATCTCCCGCAGGTGCGGGGCCAGCGCTGTTGCAAATTTTTTGTAGAAGTCCGCCGGGAATCCGTCCGGTCCCGGCGCCTTCCCTGTCTGCATGGAGCTTTCTCAGCTGGTGTGCCAACAAGCGGCTGGCTTTGTCTCCGTGTTCGTACAGGGTCCCGCGCGCCTGGCGGAGTTGGTGCACTGCTTTCCTGCTGGAGAGCAGGTCAAAGTTCCTTTGTAGTTTTTTCCTCTCCGCCAGTACGGTCGGGGCCTCGGAGTATTTACGGTCTACCTCCATTATGGAGTCGATCAGCTGCTGCATAGCCACCCTTTCCTCCCTGTATCTTTGTGCTTTGAAGGCAATGATTTCCCCTCTTAGTACGGCCTTTAGCGCTTCCCAGAACGTGGAGGATGAGACCTCCCCGTTTTGGTTGTTCGCCGTGTATTCCGCTATGGCCCGCGCTATCCTTTTGTTGAAGGCCTTGTCAGCTAGTAAGGCACCGTCCAACCTCCATGTGGGGCGCTGGGCCCTTCCCGTCTCCAGCCGCACGTCCATGTAGTGTGGAGCGTGGTCTGATATCACAATTGCGGAGTATTCCACTTTGTCTATCCCTGGAAGCACCGTTTTCCCCACCACAAAGAAGTCAATTCTGGTGTACACGTTGTGTACTGGGGAGAAGAAGGAGAATTCTTTCTCCCCTGGGTGGGCGAACCCCCAGGGGTCCACCGCTCCCATCTGCTCCATAAAGTGACTGAGTTCCCTTGCCGTGCTTGAGGTTTTCCCCGTTTTGGGGCTTGATCTGTCTGTCTTTGGATCCTGTGCACAGTGAAGTCCCCCTCCCCATGATTAGTCGATGCGTCGCTATGTCCGGGATTTCTGCCATGGTCTTTTTGATGAAACTCGTGTCGTCCCAGTTGGGCGCGTACACGTTGACTAGAACTACCGGTGCCCCATCCAGGGCCCCGCTGACCATGACATACCGCCCCCCTGGGTCTGTAACCGTCTTTGTCGCCCTAAACATTGTCCGCTTGCCGATCAGGATCGCCAACCCCCTGGCCCTTGTCCCATAGCAGGAATGGTAGGTTTGTCCCACCCAGCCCTTTCTGACCCGCAGTTGGTCCTGCTCCCTCAGGTGCGTCTCTTGGAGGAAGACAATGTCGGCCCTCATGTTTATGAGGTGGGTGAGGACTCTGGATCTCTTCACTGGGCCGTTAAGTCCCCTTACTTTCCAGGTGATTATCCTGGTGGGGGGCTTCTGCCCCCTCGTTCCTGTGGGATTTACCATACTTATCTGGTGGACACGCCCCTGCCCTCCGGGGTTTCATAGAACATAGACATATGTTGTGCCGAGCCATGATCACCCTACTCAAACCCACGTATCCACCCTATACCCATAACCCAACAACATCCCCCTTAACCTTACTTTTATTAGGACACTACGGGCAATTTAGCATGGCCAATCCACCTAACCCGCACATCTTTGGACTGTGGGAGGAAACCGGAGCACCCGGAGGAAACCCACGCACACAGGGGGAGGACGTGCAGACTCCACACAGACAGTGACCCAGCCGGGAATTGAACCTGGGACCCTGGAGCTGTGAAGCATTTATGCTAACCACCATGCTACCCTGCTGCCCTATGTTTCCCTTTGTTAGGGGGCCGTCCAGGATGGCTGCTGTCACTGCTCTCCCCTTGCGGTCGGGTCTCTGCGCTCCGGGGTTTCCCCTTGTCCCGGGGCACCCGCCATGGCCGTCCACTGTGTATCCGCCACGCGGGTAGTCCCCTGCACTCTGGGGGCCCCCTTCACCCACAGACTGTACTGGGTGGGTGCTTTCAGTGGTTCCTTGTTTCGAGCTCTTGGTTGTGGCACTTTGTAGCCCTGTTCCTTTTCTGGCCTCTTTTGTCCCTCCGTCCCTGCATTTCCCCTCCCCGGTCTCTCGCTCCCGGTCTCTCCCTTTTCCCTCCTCCTCCGTATACCCCTCCTTTGCCCCTCTATCCCCTATTCCTGTCCCCGTTTGCTCTCCCGACTTTGACGGGTGTTTCCCCCCCTCCCCTGCCTGGCGCCTTCCCCCCTGTTGGGGGTGCGCTGCGGCCCTGCTTTGTTGCGCGCCCCCGTCGCTAGCTTTCCTGCTAGTACGGTGGCCCCCCTCTCAGGGGTTATTGTCTCGCTTCTCCCCTGCCTGGTCTCTACGGTTTTCTGCCCGCTCTTCCCCCATCCTACCCTGCACCCCTCTTGCCTGCTCTCCCTTCTCCAATACTCTCGTTCCCTCGTGCTGGGGCCTGGCCTCCCACCTGGAGCGGTCCCTCGGGCAGCGGTTTGTTCTTTGTTCTGAGTGTTCCTGCGGGGGGGGAGGGGCGGGGGAGGCTGGCATTGCCTCGCCCCTCCCCACCCCTCTGTCGGCATGTCGTTGCCCCTTGGCAGGGGCCCCTCGTCCCTACCCCCCTGGTTGTTTTCCAGCCCGTGCTCCTCGACGAACCTATTCGCCTCAGCGGGGGCTGTAAAGAAATATTCCCTGTTTTGGTATGTGACCCAGAGTTTCGCTAGGTACAGCATACCAAAACGCACTCTGCTCCTGTGGAGAGCTGCTTTCGCTCTGTTGAATTCAGCCCGTCTCCTAGTTATATCTGCCCCAAGATCCTCATAGATTCGGATGGCGTGCCCTTCCCATTTGCAAGCTCTATTTTCCTTGGCCCAGCGCAGGATTGTCTCCCTATCCTGGTACCGGTGCAGTTTAGCTATGACTGCTCTCGGTTGTTCCCCTGCCTTGGGCTTCTTGCTCAGCGACCGATGTGCTCTGTCCATTTCCGGTGGGTTGGGGAAAGTTTCCCTCCCCACTAAGTTGCCCAGCATTGCAGCCACGTATGCTGTGGGGTTTCTACCCTCGATCCCCTCTGGCAGGCCCACTATCCTTACATTTTGCCTTCTCGAGCGGTTTTCCTGATCATCTACCCTGCCCTTCAGGCTCCCCTGTGTTGCGCCCAGTCTCGCCACTTCCCTCTCCAGGGCCGTGACCCGGTTGCTCATGTCAGTCGCTGCTTTCTCCAGCTCCTTAATGATCGCCTCCTGGGCTTCCGGTTTCCCCTCCAGTCTGGTCAGAGCCTGCTGCACCCCTGACATGGCCCTTCCCACTGCTGCCTGTGCTGCGGCTTCTATGTCTGCTTTCACCTCTGCCTTGATTACCTGCAGCTGCTCCCTCAGCACCTTGGTAAAGGCTGCCTTCCAATTCCAGCCCCCCCCTTTGGCCCCAGGGGAGAGGGCACCTGTCTGTCCAGCTCTTTTTGATGCGGCGATACTTCCGTTCCGCCGCTTCATGCGCTGATTCGCTCGCCTGAGCTGGCTTGCCCCTTGTCCCGTCTGCTTCTGGTGCCCCCTCTCCCTCTGCCTTGGCTCCCTTCTGGCATTTCTTTCCTGCCCCTTCCCTTTCATCTTTTCTTCTCCCCCCTTTTCCGCACACTATTTTTTTTTGTCTCTTCCCTTTTTCTTCTCTCTTCCCTTTTTTCCTTTACCACTTTATTTCCCCCCCCCCTCTTTTATGTAACTCCTCTCAGGTGGGCTTATTTTGGATGGGAGAGAGTGTAAAAAGAGAGAAAATAATATATTTACCCCTCTCCCCGCTCTCTTTAACAGTTTTCTTTTGGGTTTTGTTTTTATAAAAGTCCTTTTTTTTTTTCTTCCTTTCCTCTCACTCACCCAGGATAGAGAGAGAGAGACTTTTGTCCAGAGTCTATTTGTCCTTGCCTCGTGGTGGCTGCTGCTGGTTTGGGGGGGGGGGAAAAAGAGAGTGGGTTGGGTCGGTCCCCGCTGCCCCTGCTCCGTTCAGGCTGCCGCACTTCGCACCCCGCGCCCTCCAGGTGGGGGTGGTTAGGCCGCTGGTCGCTGCCGCCGGCTGGGCCCCGCTTCGGTCCTGGCCGCTGCCACACCGCTCCTGGCCTGCGTTGAGGAGGCGGGGGGGGGGGAAGGAGAGAGGTGGACCTGCTGCCGCCACTGCCACCGCTGCTGCCACCGCCGCCGAGGATCCTCCGCCGACAGATTTGTTGGGGGGGGGGGGGTCCCCTTCCCTGTTCTTGCCGTTGCGGAGAGAAAGGCCCCGACTTCGTTACCCTGCGGGGGCCCCTCTCCGTGCGACCTATCCGCTCGCCAACCAGAAGTCGAATCTCCAGAGGGCTTCTTGACAGAGTCCATCGAGCCGACCCAGTCAGTTGGTTCCATCACCTTGGATATTATTCCTTGATCCTGGAGCTCCTGCAGCTGTGCCTTTTAGATGATCCTTGAGGGGCGCCGGGACCCGGCGTGGGGCATGGATGACAGGCATGGCATCAGGCCTGAGCAGAATTTTATAGCGGTAGGGCAGCGTACCCATCCCACTGAACACATCCGGGTATTGCAATAGTAGCTCCTCAATGTCAGCTTGAAGAGCGCTGTCGGCAGAGGACATGGCATCTACATGCTGAACGAGATGGAGTAGCTTGCATGCATGGGCACCCAGCAGAGAAGCCTTGTCGGGCTTGACGATCTCAAACCGCAAAGTGGCCTTGATGGCCCTGTTGGATACCTGCAGGTGACAGGATTCTAACGCCATGATGGCATTCCCATTGTAGTTGAGCAGCTGGCAGGCCGGTGGAGATTGGTAGGCTGCCTCTGGATACGAGCAAGATCTGCTTTGGATATTAGGTTGGCCGAAGCACCGGTATCCAGCTTGAACCGGATGCTACAATCGTTGACTTGTACTGTGGCACGCCACTCGTCTGCATAACCCACGTTCAGGATGGGTGTGTGTGTTGGTGAATGTGAGGAGGCATGGTTATGCAAGGTGATGATGCCCACTCGATGAGGGGACTCTGGGCAGTCGTCCTCTGGATTGGTGACGGGATCCGGTTGCAAGTCGAGCAGCCCTTGCTGCACACTGCAACCTCATCTATGTTGGAACTGGCATCGCTGGCCCCCTGTCAGAGTTGCAGATCTGCACAAAGCCACATAATGGCCAAGCTTCTTACAGTTGAGACATCGCCTGCCTCTTGCAGGGCATTGCCGCTTTAAATGGGTGGTGCTGCAGTTGGGACATGTCATCACGTCGACGTCGTGTCGCTCGGCGCGTCGTCGCACGTGCACAGTGCGGTCAGCTGCCGTTTCGTTCTCCCGTCCGTGGTGCGCATGCGTGGGACCCCTGGAAAAGCACGCAAAATGGCCGCCTTCATCGATGCCCAGGCCCCGCACTCGAGCGATGGCCTGTACACACACAGCCTCATGGGAGGCAAGTTGGTCCTGCTCTGGCGACTTAAGGCAGGAATAACGACTTTTCATCTGTTCGTGGACTTTGCACGTCTCGATGGCCACTGGCAGGGTCATATTTTTTATTTTTAGGAGCTGCTCCCACAGGGTGTCAGAGTGGGTGCCAAACACAATATGATCCCTGACGAGGGAGTCAGTGGTGTCTCCGTAGTTCGCTCGGATGCGAAGATGAGTGAGAAAAGACTGAAAAGGCTCATCCTTGGTCTGAAGGCGTTGCTGGAAGACATAACGCTCAAAGCTTTCGTTTGTCTCGACCTCAGTGACTGTCGCACTTGGTCTTGTCCTCACTGTCGGCAAAAGTGAGCGAATTGAAGATTTGGATGGCCTGGTCCCCTGCAGTAGGCAGCAGCAGCGTGATTATCCGGGCATCGGAGGCACTTTCGAGGCCTGAGGCCTCAATGCATAGACTGGATGTCTGTGTGTTTGAAGACCCACCAGTTGGCGTCAAGGTTCCCGGAGATCTGGAGCTGCGGAGGTGCCTGGATCTTTTCCATGCCACTGGAAGACTGTTGCTGGTCGTCAGTGAATTTTCGACGGTAAATTCCTTAGAAGCAGTAGCCACTTCTGATGTCATGTCGTGTTGTTCACCCTGGGGTAACATGGACTGCACACAATGCAGTTAACTGATCAAGTATACACCAAACGTGGGCGTTGGTTCTATAAAAGTTTTATTGAACTCTAACGAAGCACACAGCTGCCTGTGGGTTGACTCTCTGCTACTCTCAGTAAACTAACATTAACTATCTAGACCAGGCTAGCTCTGATCCGCGTGCAGAATGTGTTGAATGATTTGTACACCCTGACTGCCACTACAATTGTCACCAGTGGAAGGAGGAGTGCTGATGCCTCGTGTGTTTTATAGTTGGAAGCCCCCCCTCTGGTGTCCTGTCTTGTGATTGGTCGTGTTCTGTCCTGTATATTTGGCTCACCTGGGTGTCTGTCACTGCCTGCTTTTACCTCATGATGTGCATGGGTGCATATTATGACAGTACCAAGGTACAGTGCAAAGGATCTTTCTGCGAGCAGCTCAACAGATTATTAAGTACATGGGAAGAAAAGTGAATAAAAGAAAATACATAATAGGGCAACACAAGGTACACAATGTAACTACGTAAGCACTGGCATCGGATGAAGCATACAGGGTGTAGTATAATGAGGTCAGTCCATAAGAGGGTCATTTACGAGTCAGGTAACAGTGGGGAAGAAGCTGTTTTTTGAGTCTCTTCGTGCGTGTTCTCAGACTTTTGTATCTCCTGCCCGATGGAAGAAGTTGGAAGAGTGAGTAAGCCGGGTGGGAGGGGTCTTTGATTATGCTGCCCACTTTCCCCAGGCAGCAGGAGGTGTAGATGGAGTCATTGGATGGAGGGCCAGGTTTGTGTGATGGACTGGGCGGTGTTCACGACTCTCTGAAGTTTCTTGCTGTCTTGGGCCGAGCAGTTGCCATACCAGGCTTTGATGCAGCTCGATAGGATGCTTTCTATGGTGGTCAGAGGGAGTAGAGGTTCAACGCTCCCTCCAGTCCCTCGAGTCCCGCAAGGAACAGAACCGCTAGGCATGGGCAGACTCTAGGAGCGGCCCAGATTTCCCCAGCTGTCCAGGGCCAGCCGCACACAGTCCTGGTGACTGTGATGCATTTTCGGAAAAGCACTTGAGTTCTCCCGAGGAGATGAGGGGAGACTCGGTGCCGGGTGTGAGGGCGCCCTCTGCCTTGCTGCAGAGAGCATCCAAGTCATCCTCCTCACCCGTCACGGAGCAGCCCTCCTGCTCCGAGCAGTCACAGCCCGAGTCCTTCGCCACATGGAGTGTGGCGTGCAACATGGGCCCACCGGCTAGCCCTAGGCCTAGGTTGATCCCACCCCCAGGAGCGTCCTCGGGTGGGTCTCTCACAGGCTCCCCCTGCGAATCTGGGTCTGCGGACATCGGCAGCTCCGCCTCCTCCCCCACCGGCGACACCTGGACCTCGGAGAGGTCCTGGAAAGCCGCCGGAAACATCTCCAGGATAAAACTGGGCTCCCTGGAAGCCTTCCTCACAGTCGCCCGTCCACAACCCGAAGAGGTAGGAATACTGGTGGCTGCCCCCGGCGATGACCAAAAGCAGATGTCTGGGGAGTAAATCTGCACTGGGTGGGACGGGCCCTTGGAGGTCACGTCTCTGCCCGGCCCTGGGCTGGGCATGTGGGATGGGAACAAGCACAGGAGACACCCACCCCTGTACACGCGGGGAGGGGGCGGCAAGATCCATCACCCCCACATGCCCAGAGAGACGGCGCTTGCAGGGAGGGGGTGGGGTGGGATCGCCTTGCTGCACGGCCTCCCATCGCCAGAGAGCAGAGAGCCCTCGACAGCACCCACCACCCCCCACCGCCCGGCCCCTGGGACTGTGAGGAGGTCGGATCCTTCTCCGCCTCTGGGCTGTATACAGTGTCCCCGCCACCCTCTGGAGGCTGGTCGGTGGTCTCTCCAGGCCCCTCAAGTTGTTCCAGGGAGGCGGTGTCCTGAGAAGAGGCTGCGGCCTCTGAGCTGGTCTGAATGGGCATGGGGACAGCGGCTGGAACCGGGCCTAGGTCTTGGAGGGCCCGGTTTGACTGCTGCGCCGCCATGCATTTTGCCTTTTTTATGGCTTTCGCTGGACAAGGGGAGGTCTCTCCGACCCCCCCCCCGGCCAGCAGCTGCGGTGTTGGGCCGGTTGCTGGGCAGACAGAGGTGGTGGAGGAGAGGGGGAGCAGTGCCTTCTGTGGCCGCCCTGGCGGTGGTGTTGGTGGTGGCCGTCAGTGGGGCAGTTACACCGGAGATGCCGCAGCCCTCTGCAGGCATGGTGCCGCATTCTATCCGCCGACCAGAAAACTTTGTGGTCCTCCCCTTAGTGGGAGACCACAAAACCTCCTTTCGTGACCTTCTCCCGGGTCAGGCAGGTAAAAACCTGACAGCGGAAGGAGTATACATGACGGAGGAAGGGGTCCTAAGGCCAAGTGTCAGCAGCGCCACCCCGGACCTGACCTCCCCGATGCTGGGTGGTCTGCCTTGTTTCCTTCCTTTTTATTGACTTTGTTGCAGTTTGATACAACTGAGTGGCTTGCTCAGCCATTTCAGAGGACATTTGAGAGTCCACCACATTGTTGTGGGTCTGGAGTCACGTGAAGGTCAGACCAGGTGAGGACTGAAGATTTCCTTCCCTAAAGGACATTAGTGAACCAGCTCTGAGCGCTCGGTTCTTCCTACACATGGAGCAGCTGAGTGGCCTCTTGCTGCAGTGAGTACAACGATCATCAAGCTCCTGCTGTTCTTCAGCATCCAGACAGCTCCTTCTCAGTTCAGTTTCTGATCAATGATGACCGCCAGAATGCTGATCGTTGGTGTTTAATCGTTTGAATGTCCAGATTTTGTCAAGGTGACCCAAAAGCCTGGTATCAGGGAATACCAGCATGCCATGGATTTTGGTAACGGACTCACACAGCTTCAACTGGTACTTTGAAGGGACTGTGGGCAGTCCCACAGTCAACCTCAATCCAGAATGGACTGGTTATTTTCCCAGATGACCCAGGCATCCTGGCTTCATAGATTCATAGACGTTTACAGCACAGGAAGCCATTTGACCCATGTCCGCACTGGTCATCAAAGATCTGATGCACTAATCCTATTTTCCTGGTCCATTACCCTAGAGGCTACGGCAGTGCAAGTGAATATTTAAATTCTTAAATGTTATGAGGTTCTGCCTCCCCCACCCTTTCAGGCAGTGCGTTCCAGACTCCCATCACCCTCTGGATGAAAAAAAGATTGTCCTCAACTCTCCTCTTAGCCATCTACCTATTGCCTTGAATATGATTATTTACCCCTCTAATGGAAAAAGTGCCTTATTATTCACGATATTTATGTTTTAAAACTCATCGGGTTCCGTCTCCACCTTCGCTGCTCTAAGGAAAACAGCTCCAGCCTAATCAGCCTCTCTCATTTTGCTCCGACCCCCCAGGCAGCACCCTGTTGAATCTCCTCTGCACCATCTCCAGTGCAGTTACATCTTTCCTATAATGTGCTGACCAAAACTGCCCCAGTACTCCAGTGTGGCCTAACCTGCATTTTATTCAGTTCCAGCATAACCTCCTCCTTGCTCTTGTCAAGTATCCCTAAAGCCGCCTTCATCTACCTGCCCTGCCACTGTCCGGGATCTGTGGATATAAACTCTAAGGTCCCTCTGTCTCTCGGTTCTTTCCAGAGTTCTACCAATCATGGTATAATCCTTTCCCTTGTTAGCTCTCCAAGTGCATTACCTCACACTTTCCCAGGTTGAATTCCATTTGCCAACTGCTCTCCCAACCTATCAGTTCATTGACATCCTCTTGCAGTATTTGGCTAATCCCCTCACTTTTTGCCACCCTGCCAATTTTTGTGCCATCCATAAACTTTGCACCCCCTCGATTTTTAAGTCCAAATCATTCATGTACAGCACAAATGGCTAAGGGCCCCACTACTGAACCCCACAGAAAACAGAAACATCCCTCTACCGTCATCCTCTGCTTCCTGCATCTCAGCCAATTTTGTTTCCGTGTGCCACTTTGCCTTGGATCCCACAAACCCTAACTTTCTTGACCAGTCTGCCATGAGGGACCTTATTAGAAGCCTTGCTAAAGCTCATAGAAAACACAGCAAATGCATTATCCTCAGGAACAAAAAGTGACTACACTTGTCAAATGCGACCTTCCCTCAACAAATCCGTGCTGACTATCCCTGATTAGTCTGTGTCTATCCAAGTGCAGATATATTCTGTCCCTTTAGTAACATCCCCACCGCTGAGGGTGGGCTAATTGATTGATCTATCCCTACCTCCCTGTGAGCGGTTCTGACATCACAGCAGTTGGGCAGAGAAGATTTGGAAATTACTGCCAGTGTCCTTGATGTGTCTTCCCTGAGATACATCTCATCCAGGTTCAACAATATGTACACAGGGCCAATAGTTCACTGCTGGTTCTCTCTCTAGCCCGTACCACACTGGTCAGCTCTATTTATACAGCTGTGCCGCTAATGATTGCCCAACCCCACTTTCTTTTTTTTAAAACAATTTATTGAGGCATTTGTGGTTTTATAACTGGAAATACAAATGTCAACATAACTCAGTAAATAACTCCCCCCCCCACCCCCCAACCAAACCCAGCCAACATGACTTATGGACACAATTCTCAAGTCCTACCACCTCCTTCGCTGATCCCGCCTAAACTAAAGTAATTTCCTACCCCCCCCCCCATTGTATTTGCTAACAGTTTAGTTTCCCCGAAGTCGATAAACAGCTGTCACCTCCACCTCCGGACAAACCCGAACATCGATCCATTTTGGGCAAACTTAATTGTCTTAAGCCTGAGAAACCCAGCAATGTCGCTAACCCAACCCCCCCCCCCCCCCCTCCGATTTCAGGGGCTCCGAGTCCCTCCACGCTAATAGGATTCGTCTCCGGTCTACAAAGGAGGCAAAGGCCAAAACGTCAGCCTCTCTCGCCCCCTGGACTCGCGGGTCTTCCCACACTCCAAAAATCACACCTCTGCACTTGGCGCCACCCTCGTTTTTAGCACCATGGACATGACATCCGTAAATCCCTGCCAGTATCCCGTAAGCTTTGGACATGCCCAGAACATGTGGACATGATGCGCGGGCCCTCCCGCACACTGCCCACACTTGTCCTCCACCCCTTCATAAAAACTGCTCATCTGGGATACCGGCATGTGTGCCTTGTGAACCACCTTGAATTGTATCAGGCTGAGCCTGGCACATGGTGAGGACGTGTTGTCTCTACTCAGAGCATCCTCCCACAAATCCGCCTCTAGTTCCTTACCCAGCTCCTCTTCCCACCTGCGCTTTACCTTCCCTATCCGGGTTCCCTCACACTCCGTGAGCTTTTTATGAATTTGAGACCTTCCCTTCCCCCACTCATTTAAAAAAAAAAAACTACCTTATCCTGCATCTTGTGGCGTAGAAGTGGAAAGGTCACAAACCTGCCTTCGCACAAAGTCTCTCCTCCTCCAAACAAGAAAAGCTTCCATCGATAAACAGATCCCCCAGCCTCTCAATCATGCTCTTTGCCTGCTCCGAAAGCCCCCACCCCACCACCCATCCAACCTCCCTGACACAAACCGCTGGTGGCCACAAATTGGAGCCTGCACCAATGCTCCCTCCACTCCCATATGCTTCCATCACTGCCCCTCAGAGCCGCCACCACCACCGGGCATGTGGAGTACCAAGCCGACGAGAACGGCAGAGGTGCCATTACCAGGGCTCCTGAGCCTGTGCCCCGACATGACAAAGCCTCCACCTTCCCCAACACTGACCCCTCCCCCACTACCCACTTCCTGATCATGGCTATATCTCCCGCCCAGTAATAATTCCGAAAGTTCAGTAAAGTCAGCCCCCCCCCCCCACCCCAGTTTGCTCCGGCCTCGCTACAGCAGCACCTTCCTTGCCCGCGGGGTTTTGCCTGCCCAAACAAACAGAGATCAGTGGTCCTGTATAGGTGGACAACCTGGCCTGTGCATTGGCCAACGCAAGGGTCTGCATACCCCACTTGATGTGGTCAAAGGTCTTCTGTCCAATCCTGCTGGGTCGGTGTCAGGCGGGTGATTATTTACCCATATAGTCTTAATCGGGGCCATTTTGGGAGGGGGGTGTGCTGCCATGCAATCCTCCCATCATCCTCTGGTTCATCCAAATGGAAAGTATGGACCCTTGGTTGTTTGGCCCCCTGTCATGGCTGCAACTGGTTGCCTCGCCGGGGTTGGCACCCAGACATCCTACACTTTTATGGCTCCACTTCCATGGGCTCTGGAGAAGGCTGTCTTCGGGAAGGAAATTCCGACAACCTGATAAAGGTACAGCACTTTCAGACAAAAGGGGTGCGCCTCAGGGGGTGCACCTCCATTCCCTCATGCGCACACCAGCCCCGCACATGCGCATAACCCTGCCACTGCGGGACTCTGTCACTGAGTAATATGCTCCCTAACCGCATTCTGTCCCGATTATATTGCTTTGTGCAACATATGTTATTCATTTGCTTCTTTCCAGGGTGATCTTTAACTCTATGTTGATTAACAATCATAGTCTTCCAATTAGAGCAAATACTTTATCGAGTAACGTAAACAAATAAACTGAGTTAGCTCTCTATCCAACACTTGTACTAAATGTTACATAAACAGGATCGAATAAAAATTAACTGACTAACTACATCTGCATTCTGACCGTCTCTCTACCCCTGACCACTAGTCACTATCCACACGAAGAGACGGATCTTGAGTTGAGTCTGTCTTTTTATACCCCTCTCTAGTGCTACCATCTAGTGATTACTTAGCTGTTATGTTGATACATTAACCCCTTACACATGTGTACATGCAAATTGCTACATCCCCTTTTTCTCTTTTACATATTATCTGTACTGATTCAACAAAAATTGTACAAAACAGGTAGATAAGTGATGTGTATATCTGTACAAGTTGTGATGATATTGACTCGTATACAAAGCCAATTAATATTTGAGGCCATTCTTTATAAATTTAGTCGATTGGGTTCCCTTCTTCCATTGGATGTCCTCAACTGTTGCAGTGGTGTAGTGATGTTTTAATGTCTTTGTGAACACCATCTTCCGTCTTGTTGTGAAGTAAGTTCTGTCGGATAATTGACTCATTCAGATTCAATGTAAGAAAAACTGGTGTTTCAAGTTGAATCTTCGGTAGATCTCGCCGATTACGATGAAAAAGCACTCCCTCTGCAGACTTTACGATATCGGACTTTCTATGTTCTATCACTCTTGGCAAAGTCGCATCTTTCTTCGTTATTGACAAATCACTGCTTCTCATCAGATGCCTGAGTACTGTGGCTGGAGCAGACCATCCTCCTTCTGGATTTCTCAGTAGACGGTGTCATCTTTTAGAACATAGAACATTACAGCGCAGTACAGGCCCTTCGGCCCTCGATGTTGCGCCGTCCTGTGAAACCCCTCAAGTCCCTCTATACTATTCCCTTACCGCCCATATGCCTATCCAATGACCATTTAAATGTGTTTAATGTTGGCGAGTCCACTACTGTTGCAGGCAGGGCATTCCACGCCCCTACCACTCTGAGTAAAGAACCTACCTCTGACATCTGTCCTATATCTATCTCCCCTCAATTTAAAGCTATGTCCCCTCGTGCTGGACATCACTATCCAAGGAAAAAGGCTCTCAATGTCCACTCTATCTAATCCTGATCATCGTGTATGCCTCAATTAAGTTACCTCTTAACCTTCTTCTCTCTAATGAAAACAGCCTCAAGTCCTTCAGTCTTTCCTCATATGATCTTCCCTCCATACCAGGCAACATCCTTGTAAATCTCCACTCTACCCTTTCCAATGCTTCCACATCCTTCCTATAATGCGGCGACCAGAACTGCACGCAATACTCCAAATGTGGCCGCACCAGAGTTTTGTACAACTGCAACATGACTTCATGGCTCTGAAACTCAATTCTTCTACCAATAAAAGCTAACACACCGTACGCCTTCTTAACAACCCTCTCAACCTGCGTGGCAACTTTCAGGGATCTATGGACATGGACACCGAGATCTCTCTGCTCGTCCACACTACCAAGAATCTTACCATTAGCCCAGTACTCTGTCTTCCTGTTATTCCTTCCAAAATGAATCAGCTCACACTTTTCTGCATTAAACTTCATTTGCCACCTGTCAGCTCAGCTCTGCAGCTTATCTATGTCCCTCTGTAACTTGTAACATCCTTCTGCACTGTCCACAACTCCACCGACTTTAGTGTCATCTGCAAATTTACTCACCCATCCTCCTCCAGGTCATTTATAAAAATGACAAACAGCAGCGGCCCCAAAACAGATCCTTGTGGTACACCACTAGTAACTGGACACCAGTCAGAGCATTTCCCATCAACCACCACTCTTTGTCTTCTATCAGCTAGCCAATTTCTGATCCAAACTGCTAAATCACCCTGAATCCCATGCCTCTGTATTTTCTGCAATAGCCTACCGTGGGGAACCTTATCAAATGCTTTACTGAAATCCATATACACCACATCAACCGCTTTACCCTCATCCACCTGTTTGGTCACCTTCTCATTGAAATCAATGAGGTTTGTGAGGCACGACCTACCCTTCACAAAACCATGTTGACTATCTCTAATCAATAAAAAAATAAATGTTTTTTATTGAGTTTTCATATTTTATATATGACAAATTACAAATTATTAGAGAGAAAAAAAGAAAACACAAAAATTTAACATGTATATTTACAGGTAAGCATCTTCATAACAACAATTGTGGCCGCCCCCTTTAGCCGGCATACATATTTTACATTCCCCAATACGGCCGAGGCACATGTTTATAGGCATTTATTTATAGTTTGGTTTTGGGCCTTGGCTTGCCATCAAACCCCCATAACAAACCCGTAACCCCCCCCCCCCCCCCCCCGGCTACCTTCCCCCGATTCTCGTCCATTTTCCCCTGATTCTTGGCCACCCGACTATTCTTCCTCTTGTTCGTTGGCCACAAACAGGTCCCGGAACAATTGCATGAATGGCTCCCACGTTCTATGGAAGCCGTCGTCTGATCCTTGGTGCTGCTGACCACCAGCCAAACAGGATTCTACGGCGGGCGATCAGGGAGGCAAGGGCATCCCTCCTCCCCAGGAATAGATCTGGATGGTCTTAAACCCCGAAGACCGCCACTATCACGCATGGCTCCACCCTCACCCCACCACTTTGGACATAGCCTCGAAGAAGGCTGTCCAGTAATCCACAAGTCTGGGGCAAGACCAGAAAATGTGGGCGTGGTTGGCCGGGCCTCTTTGGCACCGTTCACATCTGTCCTCCATCTCCGGGAAGAACCTACTCATACGGTTTCTCGTTAAGTGGGCTCTATGTACCACTTTTAGTTGCGTCAGGCTGAGCCTTGCGCACGTGGAGGTGGAGTTGACCCTATGCAGTGCTTCGCTCCAGAGTCCCCACCCTATCTCCATCCCCAGGTCGTCCTCCCATTTCCTTCTTGTTGCGTCCAGTACGGTGTCGTCCCTTTCTACCAGTCGGTCATACATGTCGCTACAGTTCCCTTTCTCTAGGATACTTGCGTCCAGTAGGTCTTCCAGTAGTGTCTGTCGTGGCGGTTGTGGGTACGTCCTTGTCTCCTTTCGTAGGAAGTTTTTGAGCTGCAGGTACCATAGCTCTTTCCCCCCAGCTAGCTGTAATTTCTCTGTCAGTTCGTCCAGTGTTGCGATCCTGTCGTCCGTGTATAGGTCCCTGACTGTCAGTGTCCCCCGTCCTGCCTCCACCTTTTGAAGGTGGCGTCAGTCAGTGCTGGTGTGAACCTATGGTTGTTGCAGATGGGAGCCTTGTCCGACATTTTGGTCAGGCCAAATTGCTGCCGCAGTTGGTTCAAGGATTGGAGGGTGGCTGTCACCGCTGGGCTGCTGGAGTGTTTTTTGGGTGGGGATGGGAGTGCTGCCGTGGCGAGGGCCCGGAGGGAGGTCCCCATGCAGGAAGCCTCCTCCGCACGCACCCACTCGGCTTCTGGCTCCTGGATCCATCCCCTTACTCGCTCGGCTGTTGCCGCCCAGTGGTAGAATTGTAGATTCGGGAGGGCTAGCCCCCCCCTTGGATTTTGTTTTTTGTAGGACCTTCTTTGGGATCCTAGCGTTTTTACCCCCCCATACGAACGCCATGATAAGTTTGTCCAGCGCTTTGAAAAAGGCCTTGGGGATGTAGATCGGAATGGATCTAAACAGGAAAAGGAACCTGGGCAGTACGTTCATTTTGATCGTCTGGACTCTCCCCGCGAGGGAGAGTGAGAGTATGTTCCATCTTTGCAGGTCGTTTTTTACTTCCTCCGTCAGGCTGGTGAGGTTCCATTTGTGGATCCCTTTCCAGTCATGGGCTATTTGGATCCCCAGGTAGCGGAATTTGTGTCGGGCTTGTTTGACCGGCAGCCCCTTTAGTGCTGGTGGCGAGCAGGTCAAAGTTCCTTTGTAGTTCTTTTCTCTCCGCCAGGAGCTCTACGGTCGGGGCCTCGGAGTATTTACAGTCTACCTCCAGTATGGAGTCGACCAGCTTCTGCCTAGCCACCCTTTCCTCCCTATCTCTTTGCGCTTTGAAGGCAATGATTTCCCCACTTAGTACGGCCTTAAGCGCTTCCCAGAACGTGGAGGATGAGACCTCCCCGTTCTGGTTGTTCTCCGTGTATTCTGCTATGGCCCGCGCTATCCTTTCGCTGAAGGCCTTGTCAGCTAGTAAGGCACCGTCCAACCTCCATGTGGGGCGCTGGGCCCGTCCCGTCTCCAGCCGCACGTCCATGTAGTGTGGGGCGTGGTCTGATATCACAATTGCGGAGTATTCCACCTTGTCTATCTCTGGAAGCACCGTTTTCCCCACCACAAAGAAGTCAATTCTGGTGTACACGTTGTGTACTGGGGAGAGGTCCACTGCTCCCATCTGCTCCATATAGTGACTGAGTTCCCTTGCCATGCTTGAGGTTTTCCCCGTTTTGGGGTTTGATCTGTCCGTCTTTGGATCCTGTACACAGTTGAAGTCCCCCCCCATGATTAGTCGGTGCGTCGCTATGTCCGGGATTTCTGCCATGGTCTTTTGGATGAAACTCGTGTCGTCCCAGTTGGGCGCGTACACGTTGACTAGAACTACCGCCCCCCTGGGTCTGTAACCGTCTTTGTCGCCCTAAACATTGTCCTCTTGCCGATCAGGATCGCCACCCCCCTGGCCCTTGTCCCATAACAGGAATGGTAGGTTTGTCCCACCCAGCCCTTTCTTACCCGCAATTGGTCCTGCTCCCTCAGGTGCGTCTCTTGGAGGAAGACTATGTCGGCCCTCATGTTTGAGGTGGGTGAGGACTCTGGATCTCTTCACTGGGCCGTTGAGTCCGCTTACGTTCCAGGTGATTATCCTGGTGGGGGGCTTATGCCCCCTCGTTCCTGTGGGATTAACCATACTTATCTGGTGGACGCGCCCCTGCCCTCCGGGATTTCCCTTTGTTAGGGGGCTGTCCAGGATGGCTGCTGCCACTGCTCTCCCCATGCGGTCGGGTCCCTGCGCTCCGGGGTTTCCCCTTGTCCCGGGGGCACCCGCCATGGCCGTACAGTGTCCGCCACGCGGGTAGTCCCCTGCACTCCGGGGGCCCCCTTCGCCCACAGACCGTACTGGGTGGGTGCTTGCAGCGGTTCCCTGATTCGGGCCCTTGGTTGTGGCACTTTGTGGCCCTGTTCCTTTTCTGGCCTCTTTTGTCCCTTTGTCCCTGCATTTCCCCTCCCCGATCTCTCGCTCCCTGAGTGCCCCCTCCCCCCCTGCTCTCTCCCTTTTCCCCCCTCCCCTGTATACCCCTCCTTTGCCCCTCTATCCCCTATTCCTGTCCCCATTTGCTCTCCCGACTGTGATGGGTGATCCCTCCCCTCCGCTGCCTGGCGCATTCCCCCCTGTTGGGGGTGCGCCGCGGCCCTGCTTTGTTGCGTGCCCCCGTCGCTAGCTTTCCTGCTAGTACGGTGGCTCCCCTCTCGGAGGTTGCTGTCTTGCTTCTCCCCTGCCTGGCCTCTACGGTTTTCTGCCCGCTCCTCCTCCACCTTACCCTGCGCCCCTCTCGCCTGCTCTCCCTTCTCCAATACTCTCGTTCCCTCGTGCTGGGGCCTGGCCTCCCACCTGGAGCGGTCCCTTGGGCAGTGGGTTGTTTTTTGTTCTGGGTGTTCCTGTCGGGGGGGAGGGGGCTGGCTTTGCCTCACCCCTCCCCCACCCCCCCCTGTCGGTGTGTGGTTTATCCTTGCCATGGGCCCCTCGTCCCTACCTCCCCTGGCGTTTTTCCAGCCCGTGCTCCTCGACGAACCTATTCGCCTCAGCAGGGGCTGTAAAGAAATATTCCTTGTTTTGGTATGTGACCCAGAGTTTCGCTAGGTACAGCATACCAAAACGCACTTTGCTCCTGTAGAGAGCTGCTTTCGCTCTGTTGAACTCAGCCCGTCTCTTAGTTATGTCCGCTCCAAGGTCCTCGTAGACTCGGATAGCGTGCCCTTCCCATTTGCAAGCTCTATTTTCCTTGGCCCAGCGCAGGATTGTCTCCCTATCCCGGTACCGGTGCAGTTTGGCTATGACTGCTCTCGGTTGTTCCGCTGCCTTAGGCTTCGGGCGCAGCGACCGATGAGCTCTGTCCATTTCCGGTGGGTTGGGGAAAGTTTTCCTCCCTACTAAGGTGCCCAGTATCGCAGCCACGTATGCTGTGGGGTTTCTACCCTCGATCCCGTCTGGCAGGCCCACTATCCTTACATTTTGCCTTCTCAAGCGGTTTTCCTCGTCATCTACCCTGCCCTTCAGGCTCCCCTGTGTTGCACCCAGTCTCGCCACTTCCCTCTCCAGGGCCGTGACCCGGTCGCTCATGTCGATCGCTGCTTTCTCCAGCTCTTTAATGGTTGCCTCATGGGCTTCCAGTTTCTCCCCTTGGGCTTCCAGTTTCTCCCCTTGGGCATCCAATTTCTCCTCCAGTCTGGTCAGGGCCTGCTGCACCCCTGACATGGCCCTGGCCACTGCGGCCTCTATGTCTGCTTTCACCTCTGCCTTGATTACCTGCAGCTGCTCCCTCAGTACCTCGGTAAAGGCTGCCTTCCAATTCACGCCCCCCTCTAACCCCAGGGGAGAGGGTACCTGTCTGTCCAGCTCTTTTTGATGCGGCGATACATCCGTCCCGCCGCTTCGTGTGCTGATTCGTTCGCCTGAGCTGGCTTGCCCTTTGTCCCGTCTGCTTCTGGTGCCCCCTTTCCCTTGGCTCCCTTCTGGCATTTTTATTTCCCCCTTCCCTTTCTTCTTTTCTTCTCCCCTTGTTTTTCTTTACCCCCCTTTTCCGCAACCTATTTTTATTTTATTTATTATTATTATTTTTTTTTTTTAATTTCCCCCTCCCCTCTCCTCCCTTCTTTCCTTTACCCCTTTATTTTATTTATTTATTTCTTAATTATTTTCTCTCCTCCTCCCCGCTTTTATGCAACTCCTCTCAGATGGACTTACTTTTGCTGGGAGCGAGTGTAAAAAGAGAGAAAATAGTGTATATACCCCTCCCTCTCTCTTTAACAGTTTTCTTTTGGGTTTTTTTAAAAAAAGAAATAAAAGTCCTTTTTTTGTTTTCTCTCCCCCTTCCTCTCTCCTCGCTCACCCAGGAGAGAGAGAAAGAGAGAGAGAGGCTTTTGCCCAGTCCCTTTGTTCTTGCCACGTGGTGGTCGCTGCCGTTTGGGGGGGGGGGGGGCGGTCCCCGCTGCCGCACTTCGCACCCCGCGTCCTCCTGGTCGCTGCCGCCAGTTGGTCCCCCTTCGATCCCTGCCGCACCGCTCCTGGCCTGCGTTTTGGGGGGGGGGGCCTGCCGCGCTGCTCCTGGCCTGCGTGGAGGGGGGGGGTGGGGTAGGACCTGTTGCTGCCGCCCCGATCCTGTCGCCGCTGCTGCCAAGCCCCTCTGTCGCCGCCGCCGCCAAGCCCCTCTTTCGCCGCTGCCTACTCCGAGGATCCTCCGCCGACAGGCCTCCATCCTATCTCTTATAAACCTTTCCAAGACTTTTCCCACAACAGAAGTAAGGCTCACTGGTCTATAGTTACCAGGGTTATCTCTACTCCCCTCCTTGTACAAGGGGACAACATTTGCTATCCTCCAGTCCTCTGGCACTATTCCTGTAGACAAAGGTGACTTAAAGATCAAAGCCAAAGGCTCAGCAATTTCCTCCCTAGCTTCCCAGAGAATCCTAGGATAAATCCCACAAGGTAGCCTTGTGGATAGCACAATTGCTTCACAGCCCCAGGGTCCCAGTTTCGATTCCAGTTTAGGTCACTGTCTGTGTGGAGTCTGCACATCCTCCCCTGTGTGCGTGGGTTTCCTCCGGGTGCTCCGGTTTCCCCCCACAGTCCAAAGATGTGCAGGTTAGGTGGACTGGCCATGCTAAATTGCCCTTGGTGTCCAAAATTGCCCTGAGTGTTCGGTGGGGTTACTGGGTTATGGGGATCAGGTGGAGGTGTTGACCTTGGGTAGGGTGCTCTTTCCAAGAGCCGGTGCAGACTCGATGGGCCGAATGGCCTCCTTCTGCACTGCAAATTCTATGATCTATGATCCGGCCCAGGGGACTTATCTATTTTCACACTTTCCAGGATTGCTAACACCTCCTCCTTATGAACCTCAAACCCTTCTAGTCTAGTCATCTGTATCTCAGTATTCTCCTTGACAAATTTGTCTCTTTCCTGTGTGAATACAGACGAAAAATATTCATTTAGCACCTCTCCTATCTCTTCGGACTCCACGCACAACTTCCCACTACTGTCCTTGACTGGCCCTACTCTTACTCTAGTCATTCTTTTATCCTGACATATCTATAGAAAGCTTTAGGGTTATCCTTGATCCTACCTGCCAAACACTTCTCATGTCCTCGCTTGGCTCTTCTTAGCTCTCCCTTTAGAGCCTTCCTAGCTAACTTGTAACTCTCAAGCACTCTAACTGAACCATCACGTCTCATCTTTACATAAGTCTCCTTCTTCCTCTTGACAAGTGATTCAACTGCTTTAGTAACCCATGGTTCCCTCGCTCGACCATTTCCTCCCTGCCTAACAGGTACATACTTATCAAGGACGCGCAGTAGCTGTTCCTTGAACATGCTCCACATTTCCATTGTGTCCATCCCCTGCAGTTTTCCTCTCCAACCGATGATTCCTAAGTCTTGCCTCATCGCATCATAATTGCCTTTCCCCCAGCTATAACTCTTGCACTGCGGTATATACCTATCCCTTTCCATCGCTAAAGTAAACGTAATCGAATTGTGGTCACTATCACTAAAGTGCTCACCTGCCACCAAATCTAACACCTGTCCTGGTTCATTACCCAGTACCAAATCCAATACGGCCTCGCCTCTTGTTAGCCTATCTACATACTGCATCAGGAAACCCTCCTGCACACATTGGACAAAAACGGACCCATCTAAAGTACTCGAACTATAGTGTTTCCAGTCAATATTTGGCAAGTTAAAGTCCCCCATAACAACTACCCTGTTACTTTCGCTCCTATCCAGAATCATCTTTGCAATTCTTTCCTCTACATCTCTGGAACTTTTCGGAGGCCTATAGAAAACCCTAACAGGGTGACCTCCTTTTCTGTTTCTTAACTTAGCCCCTACTACCTCAGTATTCGAGTCGTCATCAAATGTCCTCTCAGCCACCGTAATACTGTTCATGACTGACTGCCACCCCTGCCCCTCTCTTACCACCTTCCCTGAGCTTACTGAAATATCTAAACCCCGGCACCTGCAACAACCATTCCTCGCCCTGCTCTATCCATGTCTCCGAAATGGCCACAACATCGAAGTCCCAGGTACTAACCCATGCCGCAAGCTCACCCACCTTATTACGGATGCTCCTGGCGTTGAAGTAGATGCACTTTAAATCACCTTTCTTCCTGCCGGTACACTCCTGCAACTTTGAAACCTTACTCATGACCTCACTACTCTCAGCTTCTTGTCTACTGGAGCTACACTTTAGGTTCCCAATCCCCTGCTGAACTAGTTTAAACCCTCCCGAAGAGCACTAGCAAACCTTCCCCCTAGGATATTAGTACCCCTCTTGTCCAGGTGTAGACCATCCCGTTTGTAGAGGTCCCACCTACCCCAGAATGAGCCCCAATTGTCCAGGAATCGGAAATCCTCCCTCCTGCACCATCCCTGCAGCCACGTGTTCAACTGCTCTCTCCCTATTCCTCGACTCGCTAGCACGTGGCACGGGTAACAACCCAGAGATAATAACTCTGTTTGTCCTGGATCTAAGTTTCCACCCTAACTCCCTGAATTCCTACCTTAGAAAGGGTGGACGCAAAGAAACTGTTTCCGTTAGGCGAGGAGACGAGGACCCATGGGCACAGCCTTAGAATTAGAGGGGGTAAATTCAGAACAGAAATGCGGAGACATTTCTTCAGCCAGAGAGTGGTGGGCCTGTGGAATTCATTGCCGCGGAGTGCAGTGGAGGCCGGGACGCTAAATGGCTTCAAGGCAGAGATAGATAAATTCTTGATGTCGCGAGGAATTAAGGGCTACGGGGAGAATGCTGGTAGGTGGAGTTGAAATGCCCATCAGCCATGATTGAATGGCGGAGTGGACTCGATGGGCCGAATGGCCTTACTTCCACTCCTATGTCTTATGGTCTTATGGTCTTACATCCCTATCCCTTTTCCTACCTATGTCGTTGGTTTTCTATGTGGACAACGACTTGGGGCTGCTCCCCCTCCCCCTTAAGGATCCCGAAAACACGATCCGAGACTTCGCGGACCCTGGCACCTCGGTGGCAACACACCAACAGCGAGTCTCTCTCGTTCCCACAGAATCTCCTATCTATCCCCCTAACTGTGGAGTCTCCAATAACTAATGCTCTTCTCCTCTCCCCCTTCCCTTCTGAGCAACAGGGACAGACTCTGTGCCAGAGACATGTATCCCATGGCTGATCCCTGGTAAGTCTCCCCCCCCCCCCCCAACAGTATCCAAAGCGGTATACATGTTACTAAGGGGAACGCCCACAGGGGATCCCTGTACAAACTGCTCCCCCCCCCTCACCACCACCCATCTATCTTTGTTCTTTGGCGTAACTACCTCCCTGAAGCTTCTATCTATGACCACCTCTGCCTCCCGAATGATCCGAAGTTCCTCCAGCTCCAGTTCCCTAACACGGTTTTTGAGGAGCTGGAGATGGGGGAACTTCCCACAGGTGAAATCAGCAGGGACACTGATGGCGTCCCTCATCTCAAACATTCTGCAGGAGGAGCATTGTACTGCCTTCCCTGACATCCCCTCTAGATTAAAAAAAAGAATAAGAAAGGAAGAGCTTACCTGATATTCCCACAACCCCTTAGGTTAGAGGAGGTGTAAGGGTGGGGGGCACTGCAAGTGTAGTGTCTCGGGTTTAGCAACCGCCCGACTTGTATACAGGTACTCACCTTCCCGACAGGCCCCTGCTCCCGTCGAAAATCTGGAGGCCGCTCCCGCTGAAAGGTAAGCAAATTCAAAGGCACTCACTCACCTTCCCGACAGGCCCCAGCTCCCGCCGTTAATCCGGAGGCCGCTCCTGCTTCCCAACAACCATGGTTTTTTTTTGGTTAGAGGAGGCGGGGGGGGGGGGGGGGGGGGGGGGGGGGGGGAGAACACTGAGGAAGTGCTTTTATCAGAAGTTTGAGCTTAATCGTGTGCCGATCATAGTACTGAACTTTGTTCCTGTGTTTTGTTGAGAACGGGTACGTGATCAGGATCTTGAATTGTATGGCTGGTGCTAAAAAGCATCTGAGGTGATGATAGTCCTGAACTTAATGGAATTGTTCGGTACGATAACAAAGCCAAATGAATGTCGGATTGTGAATCATTTGCCTTGCTTATGAGTTACATTATAATGTTGGTTCACTCCTGTTGCTGAAGCGGCTGGTATAATCTCATTAAGCAGACATTGTTTGAAACAACCCTGATAATTGCATCTGTGAATGATTCCTGGTTCCCCACAACAGGTGTCAATCATGAATCTGGCACAGTTTCTCATTGGAATCAATTGTGTTCCACGTGGCGTCAATGCTAGCCCTTTAACAGTAGCGGAACCGGCTCAGCTGCGGCACCAGTTTATTCGCGGAAGTCCACGAATTGGCATCAACACCTTGTTTCAGAAACGCAGAATCCCAACCATAGAATTTAAAAGACAGACTTTATAAAGGATTCGTTACCTGAGTGAGTATTTACTCATTATGACATATATTACTCTGATAAAAATAGCCCGAATTCAAATAGTGAATGCTGAGCATGTTTAATTTATCTCTTTTTAAACAAAGGGGTTTTGAAACTCAAAAACCCATACAGACTAACTCTTGTACCTTATTTGGCAAAAAACATATTTGATTTGATTTTTTTAAAAATTTGATTTATTGTCACATGTACTGAAGTACAGTGAAAAGTATTTATATCTATTATTCTAGAGCTTCTGAAAACATGACTACTCTCTATCCCGTCTAATCACCTACACCCAGAATCAAGGTATCATGTGGATGTCCGTCTAGTGGTTGGAAGCATTCTCATCAAATTTTTAACCCTTCATTTACCATACAATATAAGATTGCCACAAAATACTCGGTGCTCACTGACGCACAGTTTGGTTTCCACACTCAGCTCCTGACCTCATGCTTTAGTTTATCAAGGATCTCCAGCAAATCTGGGGTCAATAGAAATCGGGGGGAATATTCTCCACTGGTTTGAGACATGACTTATTAGTGATCTCGTGGAGGTCTATCAAAAATGTTGTTAAAGAGTAACTCCCCCTCATGGGAGCATGACTTTCAGAAGGCCATTAATGTAAGAGAGTCACCAATGAATCCAACAGGGAATTCAGAAGAAACTTCTTTATCCAAAATGTACTGAGAATGTAGGACTCTACTACTGAAATAAATGGTATTTAAGGTGGAGGCTAGACTAGGGTAAGGGAAAAGGGTTTAGGAGGTTTGAGTGGAGCTAGAATGCACTGGTTGGGACAAATGGCCAGTTTGTATCCTATATGCTGAGCATTAAAATTTGGGGAAATTCAGAAATTAATCTTTTAACCTTTTAATCTCAAATTCTGAAATGATTAAAAGTGACGATTGTTCTATTTTATTGAGCAAAATTAAGCATTAACACATGCAAAATGTCTGAACAGCAATGTCAAATCACAACGGTATCTCTGTTACATGCTACATAGAAGCACTTATTTTTCCAGGTAACTGCCTCCTGGTCATTCTTTAGGTAAGCCACCTGAGGGTTTGCATTCCAGCATCTGAAACAAAAGTAGCTACCGAGATCATGGATGCTTGGTCTTCATTTTCAAAAAATCCTTGAATTCTGGAACTGTGTTAAGAGATTGAAAGCTGCCAATAGGGCCTTTGTTTAAAAAAGGAAGGAGGCAAAATGCAGGCTAGTTAGTCTAAATGCAATTATTGTAAAAATAATCTGATCAAGCTGATCCAGCAGAGTCAGCATGGTTTGATGAAGGGGAAATCAAGATTTACCAGAGTTATATGAGGAGGTACCAGTCAGAGTAGTTGGAGAATAACCATTCATATATTTAGTGTTATGGGAGCAGCGTTTTCAGAACTCCAAAATGTATCATGGAGTTCAATCAACCTCTCCCTTTAATTAATTGCTTTTGAAGCACACAGCTTGGCCTCCAGGTGTGGTATTAAAATTATAAACACATGGGTTTTTAAACGCAAAACAATGTTTATTCCATGAATTCAACAAAACCTTTTTAAATAAACAATGGATCCCTTAACACCCCTTACTTCAAAGATAACCCCGAAAATAATACAACACTAAATAATCCCTCAAAATGTTCCATCAAACCTCCAAAAGACTTAACACCTTTAAACAGAAACACATCAAGTTAAAGACATGACTATTGTGAGTTTAAATCACCCAAATGATTCAAAGATAGTCTTTCCTGGCAGATATCACCACAGATCCAGCTCACTGCAAACACAGACACACCCAAGCTCTTTTCCTCAAAACTGGCTTTTACTTTCAAACAGCTCACAGCAAACCAGCCAGGCACTTTTCAGCTGCTCTCTCAAACTGAAACTAAAACTCCCAAAAAGCAGAAGTGAGCTCAACTCAGCTACCCCCCACCCTCTGACATCACTTCAGTAATATGAGCTGCTGCATGTCTTAAAGGTACATTGCTTAAACATCCATTTCTTAAAGATACACTCACATGACATTAAATTTTCAAAAGGCATTTGTTAAGATGCTATTCAAAAATGCTACTAAAGTTAGGACTTGATGTTGGAGGTAATATTCTGGCATGGATAGAAACGATTGGCTAACTAACAGGAAGGAGCGAGTGGGGATAAGGGGGTCTTTCTCAGGTTGGAGGACAGTAACTAGTGGAGTGCTACAGGGATCAGTGCTGGGACCGCAGCTCTTCACAAGATTTATAAATTATTTGGAGGAAGGAACAGTATACTGTAGTCAAATGTTCAGATGGTACAAAAGTGGGAGGGAAGCCACATTGTCAGGAGGATATAAATAGTTTAGAGAGATATTGACAGGTTTACTGACGGGTTAAGTGAATGGACAGAAAACTGACAAATGTAATTCTATGTTGGAAAACATTAGATTGCTCATTTTGGGGGAAAAAAAGAATGAGACGGTGAATTATCATTTAAGTCGAGAAACACTGCATAAAGCTGTAGCACAAAGGGATGTGGGGCTTGAGTATAAAGGCAAACAGGCATTGCTGCAAGTGTACAAGGTATTAGTGAGGCCTCATTTGGCGTACTGTGTACAGTATTGGTCCCCTGTTGTGGAACCCACAACAAAGACTGGTTTGAGACCTGCTCAATGGCAATGAAATCTATCATTGAAGCAAAAAGCAAATCCTACTTGATGTAAACAAACCCAACAGCTACAACACTGCATCATTTGAAAGTAACTGGGAAAGGGTGGTGCAGTGGTTAGCACTGCTGCCTCAGTGTCAGGGATAGAGTTTGGTTGCAGCCTTGGGTGACTGACTGTATGGAGTTTGCACGCTATCCCAGTATCTGAGTCCACAAAAGATCAGTGGAGCTGAGTCCACAAAAGATCAGCCATGATCTAATTGAATGGCTGAGCAGGCTCGAGGGGCCAGCTGGCCTACTCCTGCTACTAGTTCTTATCTGCGTGGGGGCTCCGGTTTCCTGTCACAGTCCAAACATATGGAGATTAGTTGGATTGGCCATGATCAATGCATGGGGTTACAGGGATAGAGTAGGGGAGTGGGCTGAGGTAGAGTGCTCTTTTGGAGGGTTGGTGCAATAGGTTGAATAGCCTCCTTTATGCACTGTAGGGATTCTGAGATGTGTAATAAGCAGAGACACTGCAAACAAACCACTAATCAGCCTACATCAATGGCCGTGAGAATGGAAATCTGTGATGGGATCAAGGGGCAGCAGGGTAGCATGGTGGTTAGCATAAATGCTTCACAGCTCCAGGTCCCAGGTTCGATTCCTGGCTGGGTCACTGTCTGTGTGGAGTCTGCACGTCCTCCCCCTGTGTGCGTGGGTTTCCTCCGGGTGCTCCGGTTTCCTCCCACAGTCCAAAGATGTGCGGGTTAGGTGGATTGGCCATGCTAAATTGCCCGTAGTGTCCTAATAAAAAAAGTAAGGTTAAGGGGGTTGGGTTACGGGTATAGGGTGGATACGTGGGTTTGAGTAGGGTGATCATGGCTCGGCACAACATTGAGGGCCGAAGGGCCTGTTCTGTGCTGTACTGTTCTATGTTCTATGTTCTATGGTGCTGTGTCCTACAGTTACCAAACATGGCCCCGCAAAATTGACAGCTGGTGGTGTTCTCACCGAGAGAAGTAAACAGATGTCCCGATGGGGCGTCCCAGTGGCAGTGGTTAGCCTGACAAGCTAGGGAGCAGGGTTCAATTCTGGCCTTGAGTGACCGTGTGGAGTTTGCACTGCACATTCTCCTCATGTCAGTGTAGGTTTCCTCCAGGTGCTCCGGTTTCCGACCACAGTCCAAAGACGCGCAGCTTTGGACACTAAGGCGTGATTTAGCATGGCCAATCCACCTAGGGTTAGATGCGATTTCGGTGTGGGGGAGTGGACCAAGGTGGGGTGTTCTTTCAGAGGCTCGGTTCAGACTTCATGGGGTGAATGATCTCCTTCTGCACTGTAGGGATTGATAATAACTGTCCGCTCAAGTGCTGGGAATTCCCCGCCCATCTCAACCATGACAGATCTGCAGGTGAGAGTCGATAAGAGACTGGACATGTCTGACTCAACGTTTTCGACAAATATTTATTCGTCTGTCAGGGAAGCGTTGGAGACATAGATTTAAGTGATTGGTATAAGAAATAGAGGGGACATGAGGAATCCCCTTTCACCCAGAGGGTGCAGGATGTCTGTAATTCATGGTGGTTGAGGCAGAAACACAATTCATTTATAAGGCACAGGGGATGTACATTTGAAGTGCTGAAACCTCACCAGGTGCTGGAAAATGGGATTAAAATGAGTGACTGGTTTCTTTTTTGAATCTTTCTTAAGCTTGTTACATAACCATGGGCTAGTGCATGGACAATTCCAGCCACAGGCCCTGGACTCCCATCATAAGTGAATTTTCTGAAATCTTTGACCCTCACCTGCTCCAATGACTTACAAATCTGGTGCCTGTAAGTAAAACAGTAAAAAAAAACTTTAAACAAGAGAAGAGATAAACATGTGATGGTAACAATGGATTGTTTTCCAAACCCCGTCACCACCCTCCACCCAGGCACACACAAGACAAATGGATGGGGTAGAGAAAATATAAAATCTAACAGGGATTAAAAGAGCATCAGATGAATCTTTTGCTGCTGAGGTTGTGGTCTTTGCAGGCGGCAATCTTGAAACAATTGCTTGGTTTGGATCTTTTAGAATTTACTTGGAACTCGTGAGCTGGAGAGTCACTTTCACTTGCCTGATTGCTCCCAGCTTAACGTATGTTTCACTGAAACAATTTTCAATTGAGAGTTCAAAAGAGGGTTGTCAGTCCACTCTGGCTCTGGAATTCTTGTCTGCTCTTTCGGCAGATCGAGATTGACAGTATGGAAGAGAAAGTCAAAGGCCATTTTTTTCAAGACCTCTAGGTTTCTCTGGACGCTTGAGATCTGAGGGGCGAGCGATCTGAGGGGCGAGCTATCAGCACTTGCGCCTTCCCTAGGCTTTCACCGATCTAGCTGGTGCCTGCTTACATTCTTTTGATCAGAGGTCTCAACTTGCATCGGCCTGGCTGGATAGCAAATGCTTGCAACATTTAAATCCCTTCTGTTAGTGTTTCAAACCTCGCAGGCCTCAGCAGAGAAAATGAGCATACATGTGGATCATGTGATACCATGGAGTTGGTGAATAGGTGGGATTGAGTCGTTGTGCTTTCAGAAGCTCTGCAGAGACTGTGTTTTGAAGTATTTATATCTTCATGAGTAATTCAAATCTATTTTGTTAGTTTTGATAAATTAGTTTTGTTCAATATGTAGTTTGATGTCCTTTGAGATACTACACTTCATGGACATTTTTCTGTATTATTCTGCGGCCAAGGGAAAGTACACCGTATATACATAGTAGTGTTATTGGCCAGGGTTTAACAACCCCAAAGTATATTATGGAGTTCACCTCTTTATTGATTTTGGTTACAATGAGCAACATTATCGCAAGGAGGGGACACTCCAACCCACGCCATAGCACCTGCCCACTGGGGGGGGGGGGGGGGAGATCCACATGTGTCCCGGGTGCAACATCGGGCCCAACCGGGCCTTGCCCGGGGCGAGTCTCAGGGTACTTACCCTCGCTTCCCTCGTGAGGTCCTGCAGCTTCTTCCTGCACTGTTCTCCCGTGCGGGGGATGTGCCTCAACAGCGCTGACTGTGGCCCCCACCTCTCGCCATTCATGCCTCACGGTGCTGCTTGGCTGCTGCTGTCCTCGTCGATGGTAGAGGATGGCCCTGCACTCCTCCACTGCATCCAACAGTGACTCCGGGTCACTGTTCCTGAACAGGGCTCCTCTATGTCGGTCCCGGGCACTTCCTTATATGAACAGGGCTCCTCTATGTCGGGCCCCGTGCACTTCCTTATACGTGGCGTGGCATCATCATGGTGCCACGCGATAATGCCGCCGCTCCAGCAATCAGCCCACCGCGTTCCTCGTGGCACCACTGCTGGCCTCCTCTCAGCCAGTGAATTGGCCGTGACAGGGGCCCATTCGTGCTGTCGTGGAACGCGATGGCGTTTACGACGGCGTGGGCACTTGGTCCGCGGAGTGGAGAATTGTCCCCAGTATGTTTTCATAAAGACCCTACACAGCTACATTAATCCATGTATAAACCTTAATAAATCTCCCTTTAACAGTTCCAATTCAAAAACAAGATCCCAGAAACCAAAACTTTTTACCAAAACAGTAGGTAACTATAATTGAAAAATGAAATGAAAATCGTTTATTGTCACGAGTAGGCTTCAATCAAGGTACTGTGAAAAGCCCCTAGTTGCCACATTCCGGCGCCTGTTCGGGGAGGCTGGTACAGGAATTGAACCGTGCTGCTGGCCTGCCCTGGTCTGCTTTAAAAGCTAACAATTTAGCCCAGTGTGCTAAACCAGCCCCTGGTTTCTTCCTTGGAATAACTATTTAAAAATAAGTGAGATAGGCCAAAATACATCTTTGTCCGAGTCTACAGCAGCCAAATGTGAAGATGAAAGTAAAAACTCAGTCACAAACTAGCTCCAAAGCAAAAGTAAAACCAACTCTGAGGCACAGCCCAGCTCCACCTACACAATGGCATCACTGAAGCCACAAGTGGCTGGTTTAGCTCATTGGGCTAAATCGCTGGCTTTTAAAGGAGGCCAGCAGCATGGTTCGATTCCCGTACCAGCCTCCCCGGACAGGTGCCGGAATGTGGCGACTAAGGGCTTTTCACAGTAACTTCATTGAAGCCTACTCGTGACAATAAGCGATTTTCATTTTTTCATTTTCACATGATAAGACATTTCTTAAAGGAACATTCACTCCTTTCTCCCTCACCCCCCCCCCCCCCCCCCACACCCCCGCCGCAAGAAAAAATCTATAGCATAAAGTTTGCAGATGGTTTTATTTTTCAACTTTTCACTTGCCCATTCATACCAATTGACAAACTTAGATTTTCTAAACAAAACAGGCATCGGCTATCACATTTTCTCGTCCTGCCACAGGTATAATTTTTTAATGAAATAGCTGTAATAATAAACTCCATCGAAACAATCTGGCATTCTTATTCCTGAATCGCTCCAAAAACGTCAATGGGTTATGATCAGTATATATAATTGTTTCAGACGAATTGCTGGCAACATAAATGTTAAAATGTTGCAAAGCCAGCACCTACAACCCATATCACTCACATGGGCTTGGAATGGTTTTGTGTAATTTGGGTGGTCAACACAGGAGCAGTGGTTAACACAGCCTTCAGGCAGTCAAATGCCTGTCGACAGGCAGTCAGTGGAGCAACCACGCTGCCAAAATATGGCACAAATTCACGGTAAAAATAATCTCACATTATTTCCCTTCGTGTTGAGGGTATTGGAAACTCCCCTAAAACTTTTCACATCCTGTGGGACCATTTGTCCATGTCCAATTGTATGGCCAAGTAACATGACTTGGGCTTTTCCAAACTCACTTTTGGCTAGGTTTATCACCAAACCCATCTCCTGAACTCACTCGAATACCTCCATCAGATGCTTCAAGTGTTCTTTCTATGTCTGACTAAAAATCACCAGATCGTCTAGGTATACCACACAATTGGGTAATCCTGAAATTACTTTGTAAGTTAACCGTTGAAATGGAGCTGGGGCATGCCAAATGGTGCAATTTTGAATTGGTATATACCATCTGAAGTCAGAAAAGCTTTAATCTCCTTTGCCTTTTTGGATAAAGGTACCTACCAGTAACCTTTTAAGTAAATCCAGTTTGCAGAAAAAAGATGATTGTCCCACCCCACCTTCTCAATGTAGTCCTCCAAGCGTGGGATAGGATAAGAGTCCATTCTTGTAACTGCATTAACCTCTCTACAGTCCACACACAATCGTTGGGTACCATCCGGTTTCGGTACCATCACTATGGGTGAGCTCCATTGGCTGCAACCCACTTCAATTATGCCATTTGTAAGCATGCTTTCAATTTCTATTTGAACATGTGCCAATTTTAAAGGGTTAAGACTATATGGATGATGTTTAATTGGGACAGCATTTCCCACATCTACATCATGTATAATTATTTTAGTACTTCCCAATTTATTTACACAAACTTACAAATTGGGATAAATTATTGAGTTACCTTGCAGAGAAAAACAAACTGACCTGAAAGAGTTAATATTGTCACATGGGCAAGAACATTGGTTTTGCACTGAGTGCTGAATTTGGGTGCATTTGAGTGCTGTAGTGAGAGTTTGGTGACAGGAATAGTAAGGGTTCATTTTTTATCTAAAGTCTAGTCTTTTATTTAGTTAATTAACTTAAGTTTTCATTTGGGTTTAGACCATTTACAAGGTCTCATTACCCTATTTTAATAGGGCCAGAAAGGCAAAAAAATATATATATTTTTGTTTGTGTTTTGTTTTTTATTTTTTATTTACTTGTGGGTTTTTTTTCCTGAGTGATGACCTGTACGTTTATTTAGATGTAACAGGAGTTAAACCAGCATCCGTCACTGACACTGGTGTGGTGCTCAGTGTGACAACCAAGCAAAAGAACACAAAGTAACTGATGGATGAAACAAATAAAGGGGAGTGCCCCAAAACAACGAGTGGAGCACAGTCCAAAAAGAACAAGAAGGGAAACAAAACCTTATCCAAAACACGTCAAATTAAAGTGCGAAAATCGGGGTCGATAAGGCAACCCAACCCCTGAGGTGCCCACTGAGCACAGAAGGTTTTGAGTGTGCCCGTGGACACCGCATTCTCCCACTCCAGGGACACCTGGCCGCGAACGAGGTCGCAGAAGATGGGCAGGCAGTCAGGCTGGATGCCCGCTGTCTGGACCTATAAATGGCAAGTTTGGCTAGGCCCAGGAGCAGGTTCATGAGGAGGTCCTCCGCCTTCCCCACCCCCCTCCGCACCGGATGTCCGTAGATCAGGAGCATGGGCTGAAGTGCAAATAAAACCTCAACAAGAAACCAAAAAGGAATGCAGCCTAGGACAGGCAACATAAATCTTACCCACAGTCTCCACTAGGCCATAAAACTGGCAAGTCTCTGGCAAGGCCGTGAAGTGATTTAATCAATGGTTGGATGGCACTGCCATGTGCAGCACTCTCCACTCCAGGTCTCCTAGTTTTATGGGGAGGACACCTCCATAGAGGGACCTCCAATGGGGACCTCCGCTGCCTATGCAGGCAGCAGGCGAGGACAAAGAGGTGGAAGGTGTGCAACAGCAGGCCATACAGGGAACCCCGCTGCACGGTGAAAAAAGGCATGGAGGGTATTTCCATGAGGCAGCTGGGGCTGTGGGGCGCCAGCAGCCGGTGGGGGGGGGGGGGGGGGGGGGAGGAGAGAGGAGGAGAGTTCCGTGGTTTGGGACTAACTCTCGCATCCTCCGCAGGTCACTGGGGTCAGTCAACATGAGGAGCATGTCACCAGCGAGAGGACCACCACCATGTCAGGCTCATGCAGAACCATCCCGTCAACCCCCTCCGCAGGAAAGGCTTCACGCATAGAGAATAAAGTTGGCCGGACAAGGGGCAGCCCTGACACATTCCGCTCCCAAAGTGAAGGGGCGCCGTATGGGAAATGTTAACGTTAATCAGACACTCCGAGGAAAATGTCTCTGACTGTCTACTCTATCCTGATCATCTTATAAACCTCTCTCAAGTCGCCCCTCAACCTTCTCCGTTCTAATAAGAAAAGGCTTAGCACCCTCACCCTTTCCTCATAAGACCTATTCTCCATTCGAGGCGACATCCTGGTAAATCTGCTTTGCACCTTTTCCAAAGCTTCCACATCCTTCCAAAAATGAGGCGACCAGAACTGCACACAGTACTCCAAATGTGGCCTCACCAAGGTTTTGTACAGCTGCATCATCACCTCACTGCTCTTCAATTCAATCCCTCTGCTAATGAACGCTAGCGCACCATAGGCTTTCTTCACAGTTATATCCACTTGAGTGGCAACTTTCAAAGATCTATGAACATAGACCCCAAGATCTCTCTGCTCCTCCACATTGCCAAGACCCCACCCGTTACCCTGTATTCTGCATTCATATTTGTCCTTCCAAAATGGAAAACTTCACACTTTTCAGGGTTAAACTCCATCTGCCACTTCTCAGCCCAGCTCTGCATCCTATCTATGTCTCTTTGCAGCCGACAACAGCCCTCCTCACTATCCACAACTCCACAAATTTTCGTATCGTCTGCAAATTTACTGACCCATCCTTCAACTCCCTCATCCAAGTCATGAATGAAAATCACAAACAGCAGAGGACCCAGAACTGATCCCTGCGGTACGCCACTGGTAACTGGGCTCCAGGCTGAATATTTGCCATCCACCACCACTCTCTGACTTCTATCGGTTAGCCGGTTCATTATCCAACTGGCCTAATTTCCCACTATCCCATGCCTCCTACTTTCTGCATAAGCCTACCACGAGGAACCTTACTAAAATCCATGTACACCACATCCACTGCTTTACCTTATCCACATGCTTGGTCACCTCTTCAAAGAATTCATTAAGAGTTGTGAGGTAAGACCTACCCCTCACAAATCCATGCTGACTATCCCTAATCAAGCAGTGTCTTTCCAGATGCTCAGAAATCCTATCCATCAGTACCCTTTCCATTACTTTGCTTACCACTGAAGTAAGACTAACTGGCCTGTAATTCCCAGGGTTATCCCTATTCCCTTTTTTGAACAGGGGCACAACATTCGCCACTCTCCAATCCCCTGGTACCACCCCTGTTGACAGTGAGGACGAAAAGATCACTGCCAACGGCTCTGCAATTTCATCTCTTGCTTCCCATAGAATCCTTGGATATATCCCATCAAGCCCGGGGGACTTGTCTATCCTGACGTTTTTCAAAATGCCCAACACACCTTCCTTCCTAATAAGTATCTCCTCGAGCTTACCAGTCTGTTTCACACTGTCCTCGCCAACAATATGGCCCCTCTCATTTGTAAATACTGAAGAAAAGTACTCGTTCAAGACATCTCCTATCTCTTCTGACTCAAAACACAATCTCCCACTAGTGTCCTTGATCGGACACACCCTCCCTCTAGTCATTCTCATATTTCTCACATATGTGTAAAAGGCCTTGGGGTTTTCCTTGATTCTACCTGCCAAAGATTTTTCATGCCCTCTCTTAGCTCTCCTAATCCCTTTCTTAATTTGCCTCCTCGCTATCTTGTATCCCTCAAGTGCCCTGTCTAAACCTTGTTTCCTCAGCCTTACATAAGTCTCATTCTTAACAAGATATTCAACCTCTCTTGTCAACCATGGTTCCCTCAATCGAACATCTCTTCCCTGCCTGACAGGGACATACCTATCAAGGACACGTAGTATTTGTTCCTTGAACAAGTTGCACATTTCAATTGTGTCCTTCCCTGACAGCCTATGTTCCCAACTTATGCACTTCAGTTCTTGTCTGACAGCATCATATTTACCCTTCCGCAATTGTAAACCTTGCCCTGTTGTATGCAACTATCCATCTCCATTACTAAAGTGAAAGTCACAGAATTGTGGTCACTACCTCCAAAATGCTCCCCCACTAACAAATCTATCACTTGCCCTGGTTCATTACCAAGTACAAAATCCAATATGGCCTCCCCTCTGATCGGACAATCTACCTACTATGTTGGAAAAGCTTCCTGGACACACTGCACAAACACCACCCCATCCAAACTATTTGATCTAAAGAGTTTCCACTCAATATTTGGGAAGTTGAAGTCACCCATGACTACTACCCTGTGACTTCTGCACCTTTCCAAAATCTGTTTCCCAATCTGTTCCTCCACATCTCTGCTGCTATTGGGGGGCCTATAGAAAACTCCCAACAAGGTGACTGCTCCTTTCCTATTTCTGACCAACCCATACTACCTCAGTAGGCAGATCCTCCTCGAACTGCATTTCTGCAGCTGTTATACTATCTCTAATTAATAATACAACCCCCACCTCCCACCTCTCTTACCACCCTCCCTACCCCCCACCTCTTTACCACAATCCCTAATCGTATTGAAACATCTATAACCAGAAACCTCCAACAACTATTTCTGCCCCTCTTCTATTCAAGTTTCCGTATTGGCCACCACATCGTAGTCCCAAGTACCGATCCATGCCTTACGTTCACCCACCTTATTCCTGATGCTTCTTGCGTTGAAGTATACACACTTCAACCTATCTCCGTGCCTGCAAGTACTCTCCTTTGTCAGTGTTACTTTCCCCACTGCCTCACTACATGCTTTGACATCCTGAACATCGGCTACCTTAATTGCTGGACTAAAAGTCCGGTTCCCATTCCCCTGCCAAATTAGTTTAAACCCTCCCGAAGAGTACTAGCAAACCTCCCTCCCAGGATATTGGTGCCCCTCTGTTTCAGATGCAACCCATGCTGTTTGTACAGGTCCCACCTTCCCCAGAATGCGTTCCAATTATCCAAATACCTGAAGCCCTCCCTCCTACACCATTCCTGCACTCTCTGTTCAACTGTACTCTCTCTCTATTCCTAGCTTCGCTATCGCGTGGCACCAGCAACAAACCAGAGATGACAACTCTGTCTGTCCTGGCTTTTAACTTTCAGCCGAACTCCCTAAACTCATTTATTACATCCACCCCTTTTCCTACCTGTCGTTGGTGCCAATGTGCACCACAAAATCTGGCTGCTCACCCTCCCCCTTAAGGATCCTGAAGACACAATCCGAGACATCCCTGGCACCCGGGAGGCAACATACCTTCTGGGAGTCTCGCTTGCGACCACAGAATCTCCTATCTATTCCCCTAACCATTGAGTCCCCTATCACTATTGCTTTTCTATTCTTCCCCCCACTACCCTTCTGAGCTCCAGAGCCAGACTCAGTGTGAGAGACTCGGCTGCTAGGGCCTTCCCCCGTATGTCATCTTCCCCCCCCCCCCCCCCCCCCCCTACAAACAGCATCCAAAATGGTATACTTGTTTTGAAGGGGAATGGCCACGAGAGATCTCTGCACTGTCTGCCCATTTGTTTTCTTCCCCCTGACTGTAACCCAGCTATTGTTGTCCTGTACCTTGGCTGTGGCTACCTCCCTGTTACTCTTCTCTATTACCCCCTCTGCCTCCCGGATGATCCAAAGTTCATCCAGCTCCAGTTCCCTAACATGGTCTTTGAGGAGCTGGAGTTGGGTGCACTTCCCGCAGGAAGTGTCAGCGGGGACACCGGTGGTATCCCTCACCACCCACATCCTACAGGAGGAGCATGCAACTGCCCTCGCCTCCATCCCCTCTTACCTTACAGAATACAGCTGCACTGTGGACCAACTGGAACTCAGCCCTCCGACTCTGCTCCCAGTCAGCTGTATTCTCGGTAAACTCCCGGCTCCCTTAACGCTCTTTGAGGAAATGTAGGAAATGAAATGAAAAGGACCACCTAACTCCCTCAGTCACCAAGCTCCTACTATAGTACTCAAATGCACCCAGATTCACGGTAGCATGGGGCCTCACGGTAGCATAGTGGTTAGCATCAATGCTTCACAGCTCCAGGGTCCCAGGTTCGATTCCCGGCTGGGTCACTGTCTGTGTGGAGTCTGCACGTCCTCCCCGTGTGTGCGTGGGTTTCCTCCGGGTGCTCCGGTTTCCTCCCACAGTCCAAAGATGTGCGGGTTAGGTGGATTGGCCATGCTAAAATTGCCCGTAGTGTAAGGTTAATGGGGGGATTGTTGGGATACGGGTTACGTGGGTTTAAGTGGGGTGATCATTGCTCGGCACAACATCGAGGGCCGAAGGGCCTGTTCTGTGCTGTACTGTTCTATGTTCTATGTTCTATTCAGCACTCCCTCAATCACCAAACTCTCACTATAGCACTCAAATGCACCCAAATTCAGCACTCAGTGCAAACAACAGTGCTTCCTTCTCTAGCCGGCCCAGGAACCGTTCGTCCGACAGCAGCAGGTTGTTAAAGTGCCAGTACGCGGACCATGTCTGGGCGAGCCCCGTCCAGACCAGGCGGTAATCCGAGCACGGCACCTGCTCCACAGACTCCTTTGGAACGCTGGGCAAGTACGTCTTGGAAATGTAAAGACGGTGGATTCTGGACGCTCTGAACGGAGGGCGCACAAAGTTGTACACTCGCAATTCAGGATGGAGAGTCCACCAGACCTGCACCAAGTCGAAAGACCTAACCAGGTCCCTCAACATGACCACCGCTGGTGAGCTGCGCTGGACTCCATGATGGTCCTTGTCCTGGAGGGTGCAATTAAAATCTCCTCCGAGGACAATGCATTCGCCCACCAGGATGGTGTCGAGTAGAGTGGACAGTTTTTCGTAGAAAGTCGCCTGCTGCGGCCCGACCAGGGGAGCATAGACATTCACAAAATGAACAACACATCCCCGTCGTGGACCGTTAAGTGCAACAGATGGCCTGGCACTGGCTCCTTGAACCCCCCCAAGATCTCCGGCTGAAAATGTGGAGCCAAAAACGTGGGGCCAAATTACTCGTGAAGAATCCTCCTTTGCCCGCGACCCGAGTATGTAGGGGCTCTGGGGACTGCCGCTGGCCCCGGCGATGAACAAAAGGAGGCGACCGGGGAGTAAGTGTGCAACCAGTGGGACGGGCTCTCGGGAGTCATGTCTCCGCCCAGACCCGGCTCTCCATGCTCGGGAGACAACAGCAGCTCAAACGCCTTGGGGGCCTCAACTTTCTTGTTGACGTTTGGGCATCAGGGCGGTGGGGATGAATATGGGAGACACCAAACCCCGCTCGCCTAGGGAGGGAGTAGCGAGATCCACCACCCCCTCCTGCCTGGTCAGGCGGTGCTTGTGGTGAGGCGGGTTGGGATCACCCTGACCTCCACTGGAGCGCCTTTGGCAGTGCTCCCCCTCAGATCCTCCTCCACCCCGGGGTCGTACACGTCACCGCCGCCCTCTGGACCCTGGTCGGCGGTCCCTCCAGGCCCGTCAGGTTGTTACGGGGTGGCGGAGACTGGAGGTGACAGTAAGATGTCCTCCAGCTCCAGGCCGATCGCAGTATCCCTGCCTCATTCTGGAGCCTACTGTTCTCTCTCCGGGCCCCTTGGGTGTTCCAGGGAGGCGGTGTCCTGAGATGAGGCTGTGGCCTCTGAGCTAGTCTGGATGAGCACAGGGACAGTGGCCGGGATCGGGCCTAGGTCTTGGAGAGCCCGGTCTGGCTGCCGTGTGTTTCTCCTTTTTCGGTTTTGCTGGTCAATCGGAGGTCTCCTGTCTCTTCCCCCCCCCCCCCCCCCCCCCCCCCCCCCCCAAACCTCCCAGGCTGCTGGGCAGTCGAAGAGGTGGTGGAGGACATAGAACATAACAGTGCAATACAGGCCCTTCGGCCCTCGATGTTGCGCCGTCCTGTGAAACCCTTCTAAAGTCCCTCTACACTATTCCCTTATCGTCCATATGCCTATCCAATGACCATTTCAATGCCCTTAGTGTTGGCGAGTCCACTACTGTTGCAGGCAGGGCATTCCACGCCCTTACTATTTGATTACGCTCATACGAGCGCCCATTTCGAGTCTTTAAGTTGCTTGTCGACTGTTGTAATACCACCTAGCTAGCCACAGCCGGAACTGTGTGGTGGACTGGGGTGATCTTATTTCAGCATAAATGACCATTCATTCCACGGGATACCAAGCGTGGTGTCACCACCCACCAAATGTGAGCTGAGAACCGGTTAGTTGTATCTAGGTCTGTCCGGAGACGGCCAACCCTTTGTTGTCATCTGACCCGCAGGTATAGAGACGATCATCATTTGATCACAATAGGATTTTTATTTCACACACTTTACTATAACAAGAACCGCGAGCTTCACATACACATTAGGGGTAACTGTCCATCTCGCACATCCCGGGAGAGGTCATTCACCCGCCGTCACCCGGCCCTTCGGGGTTCAGGCAAATGGAACTGAATGTCAAAATCAGTGTCCTATGGGTTCGCCAGAACCCCACTACTTGCCACCACCAAGACCAACCAGCGAAACGGGTAGACGAGACGTATCCGAGCACTTGTCCGTATTCCGACCTCATTCCGACCGCCCGAACGTCAGCTGGATCTTGGGCATTGTATTTCCCATTCGGGCCGTCATCCTCAAGATGGTAAGAGGCTGCATGCACTCCCCTCGTCACCCGGGTGGTGTCCAACTAACATCCGTGTAACCAGGACGCGTCGGAACACGCACCACCCGAAGATCAATTTTTTTTAAAAAAACTTTGCGGACGAGGGTATGAGCATGCTGCTGGTCTCGGCCAGTCGACATGGGTACAAACCGTCCTGCTGCCCCAGGAGGTTGTGCCGCGCGTGCCCCATTGCTGAGGTGCGACTCATTGCAGTAGTGAACCAGCAGATTCCTGCAATTACTAGCACGGTGGCCCTGGACCATAAAGGTTACCTGTTGGTTACACAACATTAAGGCTTCTGTACCATGCACACGCTTATTTCTAGGCGGCCGAAGATTCTCGGCCAGTTGCTTTAGCCGGTTCCTGCATCTCTACCCCATCATAGGAACCGTTGCCCGGCGGGACCAACGTGGAGGCGCAACTCACCACGGTGTAGAATAGGTGCTTAGGTTAAGATTCCCATGGTTACTGTAACTATGAGCAAACCCAGTCTCTCGGGTGGTATCCAACTAACATCGGCGTAGCCAGGACGCGCCGTTTACACCCGTCATCGTTAAGAGAGTCATAGTTACTCCCGCCAAGTAAAGAACCTACCTCTGACATCTGTCCTATATCTATCACCCCTCTATCACCCCTCAATTTAAAGCTATGTCCCCTCGTGCTGGACATCACCATCCGAGGAAAAAGGCTCTCGATGTCCACCCTATCTAATCCTCTGATCATCTTGTATGCCTCAATTAAGTCACCTCTTAACCACCTTCTCTCATCCCCAAGTCCTTCAGCCTTTCCTCATATGATCTTCCCTCCATACCAGGCAACATCCTGATAAATCTCCTCTGTACCCTTTCCAATGCTTCCTATAATGTGGCGACCAGAACTGCACACAATACTCAAAATGCGGCCGCACCAGAGTTTTGTACAACTGCAACATGACCTCATGGCTCCGAAACTCAATCCCTCTGCCAATAAAAGCTAACACACCGTATGCCTTCTTAACAACCCCCTCAACCTGGGTGGCAACTTTCAGGGATCTATGGACATGGACACCGAGATCTCTCTGCTCGTCCACACTACCAAGAATCTTACCATTAGCCCAGTACTCTGCCTTTCTGTTATTCCTTCCAAAATGAATCACCTCACACTTCTGCATTAAACTCAATTTGCCACCTGTCAGCCCAGCTTATCTATGTCCCTCTGTAATTTGTAACATCCTTCAGCACTGTCCACAACTCCACCGACTTTAGTGTCATCTGCAAATTTACTCACCCATCCTTCTACGCCCTCCTCCAGGTCATTTATAAAAATGACAAACAGCAGCGGCCCCAAAACAGATCCTTGTGGTACACCACTAGTGACTGGACACCAGTCAAAGCATTTCCCATCAACCACCACTCTTTGTCTTCTATCAGCTAGCCAATTTCTGATCCAAACTGCTAAATCACCCTGAATCCCATGCCTCTGTATTTTCTGCAATAGTCTCCCGTGGGGAACCTTAATCAAACGCTTTACTGAAATCCATATACACCATATTAACTGCTTTACCCTCATCCACCTGTTTGGTCACCTTCTCAAAAAACTCAATGAGGTTTGTGAGGCACGACCTACCCTTCACAAAACCATGTTGACTATCTCTAATCAAATTATTCCTTTCCAGATGATTATACATCCTATCTCTTAGAAACCTTTCCAAGACTTTTCCCACAACAGAAGTAAGGCTCACTGGTCTATAGTTACCGGGGTCATCTCTACTCCCCTTCTTGTACAAGGGGACAACATTTTCTATCCTCCAGTTTTCTGGCACTTTCCTGTAGACAAAGGTGACTTAAAGATCAAAGCCAAAGGCTCAGCAATCTCCTCCCTAGCTTCCCAGAGAATCCTAGGATAAATCCCATTCGGCCCAAGGGACTTGTCTATTTTCACACTTTCCAGAATGGCTAACACCTCCTCCTTATGAACCTCACGCCCTTCTAGTCTAGTAGCCTATATCTCAGTATTCTCCTCGACAACTTTTGTCTTTTTCCTGTGTGAATACAGACGGAAAATACTCATTTAGCACCTCTCCTATCTCCTCGGACTCCACGCCCAACTTTCCACTACTGTCCTTGACTGGCCCTACTCTTACCTTATTCATTCTTTTATTCCTGACATACCTATAGAAAGCTTTATGGTTATCCCTGATCCTACCCGTCAAAGACTTCAAATGTCCTCGCTTGGCTCTTCTTAGCTCTCTTTAGAGTCTTCCTAGCTAACTTGTAACTCTCAAGCGCCCTAACTGAACTATCACGTCTCATCTTTACATAAGCCGCCTCCTTCCTCTTGACAAGTATTTCAACTGCTTTAGTAACCCATGGTTCCCTCGCTCGATCACTTCCTCCCTGCCTAACAGGTACATACTTATCAAGGACACGCAGTAGCTGTTCCTTGAACATGCTCCACATTTCCATGGTGTCCATCCCCTGCAGTTTTCCTCTCCAGCCGATGCATCCTAAGTCTTGCCTCATCGCATCATAATTGCCTTTCCCCCAGCTATAACTCTTGCCCTGCGGTATATACCTATCCCTTTCCATCGCTAAAGTAAACTTAATCGAATTGTGGTCACTATCACCAAAATGCTCACCTACCTCCAAATCTAACACCTGTCCTGGTTCATTACCAAGTACCAAATCCAATACGGCCTCGCCTCTTGTTAGCCTATCTACATACTGCATCAGGAAACCCTCATGCACAAACAAAAACGGACCCATCTATAGTACTCGAACTATAGTGTTTCCAGTCAATATTTGGAAAGTTAAAGTCCCCCATAACAACTACCCTGTTATTTTCGCTTCTATCCAGAATCATCTTTGCAATACTTTCCTCTACATCTCTGGGGGGGGGTGATGGGAGTGGTAGCCGCCGTGGATGTGTTGTTGGCGGTGGCTGTCAGGGCGGGGCAGTTGCAGCGGATATTCCCCAGCCCTCTGCAGGCATGGCACCACATGCCAGCTGCCAACCAGAAAACTTTGTTGTCCTACCCTTGGTGGGAGAACACGAAACCTCCCTCCGGGACCTCCTCCTGGGTCAGGTGGATAACAACCTGACTGCCGGAAGGAGTATACATGGCGGAGGGAAGGGCCCCGAAGGCAGAGTGTCAGCGGCACCTCCCTGGATCTGACCTCCCCCAGTAGGTTGACATGGGGGGGGGAGGAGGAGCTTGGTGGGGAGGTAGGGCGGGACGTTGGACAATAAGACATGCTCGGCTGTGGCCTCCAGCGGGACCATCGCCACGTGTATCCCGTCCACCTTGAACACCCTTTCCAGTGCCCGGTAGACCGCCTGCTCGGCCCGCAGGAAAAAACACTGCCTTGCCGTACATCCTGGAGGCAGCTACGATGGCTGAAGGGCCAACGACCCCGGCCATTGCATGGTTGCACGCCTCGATAGTCATGGTGCAGTGGGCATTACATTTCATCCCCAGCTGCCACCTTAGTAGGCTGAAGGGTATGGGGGCCGCGGAGACAGCGGAAAGTCGAGAGGCTGCCTCCCCTGCATAGGCCGAGGATGCCCCTGAGGTTCTGGTGATGCCCACCCCTGGTACGGCCTGGCCGTGTATCGGAATAGTAGGGAAAGGATAGGGGAGGTGGGGATGTGGCCATCTTAAATGCAGGTGCCACAAGGGAAGGTGCTGCAGAAGGACAGCAGCAGCAGAGTGGGGCAGCGTTCTTCAGCCCTGGATGGGCCTAAAACCATGTCCCAGGCTGCCCCACGCCTGCCACAGGCGGTAGAAGGTGGTGGGCGGACTATGCTCTTCAGTTCTGTGGGGGACCAAACCTGAGTCCTCGGTCCTTATAGTCCTGTGGGGGGGCTGAAATAAAGTCCTTAGCCTTTGTGGTCCCAATCCCACCTCAGGCAGAGGGTTGGGAGGACAGAGGGCAGGATCTTCACCCCAGGAGGGGCACAGCAATAGGCCCCAGTTGCTCCTCATCCCACCACAGGCAGAGGGTTGGGAGGACAGAAGGCAGGCTGCAGGGTCTTCACCCCGGGAGGAGGCCAACAGCAATAGGCCCCAGGTGGTCCCTGTCATGTTCACCCTGGGGTAACACGGATTGCACACGATGCAGTTAACTGATCAAGTATACACCAAACGTGGGCGTTGGTTCAATATAAGTTTTATTGAACTTCAGTAACGAAGCACACAGCTGCCTGTGGGCTGACTCTCTCCTACTCTAAGTAAACTAAAGTTAGCTATCTAGATCAGGCTAGCTCTGATCCACGTGTAGGAGGTGTTGAATGATTTGTACACCCTGACTGTCACTACAGCTATCATCAATGGAAACAGGCAGAGTGCTGATGCCTCGTGTCGACCTTGGTCCGGCTCCAGCTAAAGGGCCTGAGCTCCGGGAGGGGATTCATCCGCCACGGACCATCCAGGAGTCCGGAACATTTAGCCCAGTTGATCCTAGCAGAAGACCCGCGGCAGAGTACACAGCCTGGCACTCTCTCATTCTCCGCAGGTCACCGGGGTCAGTGAACATGAGAAGCAGTCATCAGCGTAAGCCGAAAGGACCACCTCCATGACCGGCTCGTGCAGAACCAGCCCTGTCAACCTCCTCCGCAGAAGGTGCAGGAATGGCTCCACGCATATAGAACAAAGTGGGCCGGAGAAGGGGCACCCCTGACGCACCACTCTCCCAAAGTGCAGGGGTGCCATCAGGGACCCGTCAACCTTAATCAGACACTCTGAGGCAGCGTACAGTAATCGGATCCGGGCGATGAAGTGCGTCCCAAACCTTGAGCTCGCAGAGACCCGAGCAAATGCTAGGGGCAGCACGGTAGCATTGTGGATAGCACATTTGCTTCACAGCTCCAGGGTCCCAGGTTCGATTCCGGCTTGCGTCACTGTCTCTGCGGAGTCTGCACATCCTCCACGTGTGTGCGTGGGTTTCCTCCAGGTACTCCTCCTCCACGTGTGTGCGTGGGTTTCCTCCAGGTACTCCGGTTTCCTCCCACAGTCCAACGATGTGCAGGTTAGGTGGATTGGCCATGATAAATAGCCCTTAGTGTCCAAAATTGCCTTTAGTGATGGGTGAGGTTACTGGGTTATGGGGATAGGGTGGAGGTGTTGACCTTGGGTAGGGGGCTCTTTCCAAGAGCCGGTGCAGACTTGATGGGCCGAATAGCCTCCTTCTGCACTGTAAATTCTATGATCTATGATCAAATACTCGTGCTCCACCCTGTTGACCGCCTTCGCCTGGTCAAGAGACAGGAAGACACTCGACATATCAATCCTCTGGATGAAATGAATAATGTACCGGACCAGATGGATGTTATCAGAGATGGTGCGGTCCGGGACTGCGGAGGACTGATCAGGGTGAATCATGTGGTCTAGCACAGGGCCAAGGTGTAAAGACATTGCCTTGGCAAAAATTTCGTAATCCGTGCTGAGGAGGGAGAGTGCTCGCCAGTTTTTAAGGAGGCGAGATCCTCCGCCTTGGGCAACAGGGCAATGATGGCCCTGTGCCACAGAAGGGGCATCTCCCCGGTCGAGAAACATTCCCCCACGTAACCTGCATAGTCGCACCCCAGGACGTCCCAGAAGGCCCTGAAGAACTCCATGGTCAGCCAGTCCAGCCCTGGGGGTTTTCCCCGTGACAAGCTGTCCAGGGCGCCGGTCAGCTCTTGGAGGTTGATGGTTTGATAGTGTTTCCCAGAGCCCTCCGGGCCGACATGCGGCAGGTCCTCCCACAAATCTCTGCAAGCGTCCTCGCTGGACAGATCTGGAAGAGAGAGGTCGGAATAAAAGTCCCAAACCAGGGTCCTGAGCCCCTCCGGATCCGAGACGAGGGACCCATCGTCAGCCAGCCGCGTCGAAATCTGCCGACGGGCCCCATGTCCTCCTTCCAGCGAATAGAAGAAGGCGGAGGCACGGTGCATGTCTGTCAGGAGACGGATCCGCGACGTCACGTACATGCCGCGGGACCCGGCAAGTTCTTCTCTCTGTACACCAGCCCCAGAGCCGGGTCCTCATCGGGCTGAGCAAGACGTGACTCCAGATCGAAGACTTCCTCAGCCAATTTGGCGATTGTGGAATTCCACCCACCGTAGATCCCTTCGTATACACCTGACAAAAGAGGCGGACGTGAGTCTTGCCCACGTCCCACCATAGCCTCAAGGAGGGGAAGCCACTCCGCTTCCTTCTCCAGTCGGCCCAGAAACGGCGAAACAAGTCCAGGAACCGCTCATCCTCCAGCAGCAGGTTGTTAAAGTGCCAGTACGCGGACCGTGTCTGAGCGCACCAGGTGGTCATCCAAGCACGGCACCTGTCCCACAGAGGCTGTCGGAACGCTGGGCAACTGAGTCTTAGAAATGTAAAGACGGTCGATTCTGGACAGCCTGAACGGACGGCGCACAAAGGTGTACACCCGCAATTCAGGATGGAGAGTCCGCCAGATCCACCAAGTCGAAGGACCTAACCAAGTCCCTCAGCTTCACCACAGCCGGTGAGTTGCGCTGGACTCCACGACGGTCCTTGTCCTAGAGGGTGCAATTAAAATCCCCACCGAGGACGATGGTGTAGAGAAGAGTGGGAGACCTTTTCGTAGAAAGTCGCCTGCTGCAGCCCGACCAGTGGAGCGTAGACATTCACAAAGTGAAGCACCACATCCCCGTCGTGGACTGTTAAGGGCAACAGGCGGCCTGGCACTGGCTCCTTGATCCTCAAGATCTCCGGCTGAAAATGTGGAGCCAACAAGATAGCCACCCTGCCCGAACGTGGGGCCAAGTGACTCATGAAAACTCCCCCTTGCCACTCCAGGGTCCACTGAGCTTCGTCACCCGGAATGGCGTGGGTTTCCTGCAGGAATCACACCCCGTACTTTCCGTCCTAAAGGACAGAAAAGCACTGGAAATGCTGATGTGCGCCCTTGCTGCCGTTGATGTTGAGGCTGGCTATGGCTGCCTCCATGTCAGTAGTAGTGTTTATCCTTCACCAATTCAGTGCACAGAGGAAGTAGGAGCACAGGAGCCCCGCGAGGAACAGAACAGCTTGGTGCTGCTCCCCCTAGTTCTGATCGAATTCCTGTGCCCCTTTGGCATAGATGCAGGCGGACTCGAGCAGTCCCAGACTTCCCCAACTGTCCATGGCCAGCCGCACACTGTTAGTAGGTGGAAGGGCGAGGGGGCCGTGTTGGCAACGGAAGGTCGAAAGGCTGCCGCCCCCGCATAGGTACTTGGCTGCCCTGCCCCTGGCAGAGTGGAGGATGCCCCTGAGGTGCTGGCCATGCCCACCCCTGGTATGGCCTGGCCGTGTAACTGAGATCAGGGTAGTAGGGGGAAGGGTGGAGGGCGGGGTTGGGGTGATGGATGTGGCACCACAATAGTAGGTACCACAAAGGAAAGGTGCTGCAGGGCAGCAACAGAGTGGGGCAGCGATCTTCAACCCTGGAGGGGCCTAAAGCAATGTCCAAAGCTGCCCACACCAGCCACAGGTGGTAAAAAGACGGGCGGACGACACTCTTCAGCCCTGCAGTGGCCCGAAACAAAGTCTTTTGCCACAGCCCCAGGTGGTCCCACTCACACCTCACACAGAGGGGTGGGAGGACACAAGGCAGGACCTGCAGTCCTGGATGGTCCCACTCCCACCCAGATAGAGGGGTGGGAGGACACAAGGCAGGACCTGCAGTCCTGGATGGTCCCACTCCCACCCAGATAGAGGGGTGGGAGGACACAAGGCAGGACCTGCAGCCCCAGGTGGTCCCACTCCCACCTCACACAGAGGGGTGGGAGGACAGAGGCAGGCAGCAGGGTCTTCACCCCTGGAGGGTGGTGTGTTGGGCAGGCTGGGTCGATGTGGACTGCACTTGATGCAGTGTAGCAAGAGACAGACCTCCAACACTTGATGAGATGCAACACAATTTTATTTAACATCTAACTATTTTACATGTTCAACTGTGGGTTGACACTATGATGACTTGAATGGAGACCTGACACTAGCCTGACCAGACTTACTGGCTACCACATGGCGTTTACACTGGCTAGCTCACAAACTCTGACTGACTCAGTGGCTGGGTCCCGAGAGAGCGGGAAACCTATTGCGCTCTGGCTTTATAGTGGTCGTGTCCTGTCTGGTGGTTGGCTGCTCTGTTCTGTGTGCTCACTGATCATCCTGTGTGTCAATCACTGCCTGTCTGCACTCCATCATATACATAGATGTATATTATGACAGAGGGGGCCTGCAGCAATAGGCCTCGGGTGGTCCGACTCCCACCACAGCCACAGGGCTGGGAGGACAGAAGGTGGGGCAGGTAAGGTTGGGGATGAAGAAGGAGACTGTGGAGCACCTTTTATAAGGTGTTAAAACTATAAATTATAAATTTAGGGCCACCATTGTGATTGTGATTTCCATTGCGTCCATCCCCTTCAGTTTTTTCTCTCCAGCCGATGCATCCCAACTCTTGCCTCATCGCATCATAATTGCCTTTCCCCCAGCTATAACTCTTGCCCTGCGGTTTATACCTATCCCTTTCCATCGCTAAAGTAAAGGTAATCGAATTGTGGTCACTATCACCAAAGTGCTCACCTACCTCCAAATCTAACACCTGTCCTGGTCATTACCCAGTACCAAATCCAATACGGCCTCGCCTCTCATTGGCCTATCTACATACTGCATCAGGAAACCCTCCTGCACACATTGGTCAAAAACGACCCATCGAAAGTACTCGAACTATAGTGTTTCCAGTCAATATTTGGAAAGTTAAAGTACCCCATAACAACTACCCTGTTATTTTCACTCCTATCCAGAATCATCTTTGCAATCCTTTCCTCTACATCTCTGGAACTTTTCGGAGGCCTATAGAAAAACCCTAACAGGGTGACCTCTCCTTTCCTGTATCTTAACTCAGCCCATACTACCTCAGTATTCGAGTCCTCATCAATTGTCCTCTCAGCCACCGCAATACTGTTCTTGACTAACAATGCCACCCGTCCCCCTCTCTTACCACCTTCCCTGAGCTTACTGAAATATCTAAACCCCGGCACCTGCAACAACCATTACTCGCCCTGCTCTATCCATGTCTCCGAAATGGCCACAACATCGAAGTCCCAGGTACTAACCCATGCTGCAAGCTCACCCACCTTATTCCGGATGCTCCTGGCATTGAAGTAGACACACTTTAAACCACCTTCCTTCCTGCCGGTACACTCCTGCAACTTTGAAACCTTACTCATGACCTCACTACTTTCAGCTTCTTGTCTACTGGAGCTACAATTCAGGTTCCCAATCCCCTGCTGAACTAGTTTAAACCCTCCCGAAGAGCATTTGCAAACCTCCCCACCCCCCCCAGGATATTAGTACCCCTCTGGTCCAGGTGTAGACCATCCCGTTTGTAGAGGTCCCACCTACCCCAGAATGAGCCCCAATTGTCCAGGAATCTGAAACCCTCCCTCCTGCGCCATCCCTGCAGCCACATGTTCAACTGCTCTCTCTCCCTGTTCCTCGACTCGTTAGCACGTGGCACGGGTAACAACCCAGAGATAATAACTGTGACCCCCCCCCCCCCAGGCCTGCGCCGCAGGGTGCCCCAATAAACCCACGGGGCCCCTGAATTCCTGCCTTACATCCCTATCCCTTTTCCTATCTGTGTCGTTGGTAACCATGTGGACCACAACTTGGGGCTGCTCCCCCTCCCCCTTAAGGATCCCGAAAACACGATCCGATACATCGCAGACCTTGGCACCTCTCTCGTTCCCACAGAATCTCCTATCTATCCCCCTAACTATGGAGTCTCCAATGACTAATGTTCTTCTCCTTTCCCCCCCCCTTCCCTTCTGAGCAACAGGGACAGACTCTGCCAGAGACCTGTACCCCGTGGCTGACCCCTGGTAAGTCGCCCCCCCCAACAGTACCCAAAGCGGTATACCTGTTACTAAGGGGAACGACCACAGGGGATCCCTGTACTGACTGCTTACCCCCAGCCCCTCTCACCGTCACCATCTATCTTTATTCTTTGGCATAAGTACCTCCCTGAAGCTTCTATCTATTACCTCTGCCTCCCGAATGATCCGAAGTTCATCCCGCTCCAGCTCCAGTTCCCAAACATGGTTTTTGAGGAGCTGGAGTTGGGTGCACTTCCCACAGATGAAATCAGCAGGGACACTGATGGCGTCCCTCACCTCAAGCATTCTACAGGAGGAGCATTGTACTGCCTTCCCTGCCATCCCCTCTAGATAAAAAAAAGAAGAAGAAAGGAAGAGCTTACCTGATATTCCCTCCATCCCTTAGGTTAGAGGAGGTGTAAGGTTGCGGGACACTGCAAGTGTAGTGTCCCGGGTTTAGCAACCGCTCAACTTGTATACAGGTACTCACCTTCCCGACAGGCCCCTGCTCCCGCCGAAAATCCGGAGCCTGCTCCCGCTTCCCAACAGGCAGCTCGTCTCGTGACCGTTGAGGAAGATCTTCGTGGTCGCCATGGAAAGCGTGCGGGGCCGTGACTGGTCTAATGTTTCTGAGGCGAGTCGTGGCAGGAACTCCGAGTCGTCATCCGGCAGCGAGTGGTCACTTGCGGGGTCCTCGGTGCCGATCCAAGATGGCGGCGCCTGTCGGCTGCACGTGGTGGGGGGTGAACAAAATGGTGGCAGCCGGGGGTCGCACGTGGAGTCGGGGGCACAAAATGGCGGCGCCCGGTGACCACTTGTGGCGATGGGGGGTGGAGGAAGAGAGGTTTGTGGGGCGCGTGAGGAGCACAGTGGGGGGATCCCGCGGTCGCTGCTCGGGATTGCAGCGACCGCCTTGGACTGGCAAACGGCCGCATAAAGGCCCCTATTGCCGCAGCCTTTGCAGGTTGAGGTGCGGGCCGGGCAGCTCTGGCGGGGGTGCTTGGCCTGGCCGCAAAAGTAGCAGTGGGGCCCCATGGGTTTATCGGGGCGCCCTGTGGCGCAGGCCTGGGGGGGGGGGTCAGTCTGTGGGGGTGAGGGGGGACGCGTTCCATGCTGCCCAGTGGGCCCGCCGTGCAGTCGGGAGCGTACGTGCGGGTGTTGCAGTTAGCGATATCGAGAGAGGAGGCGAGGGCCCGTGCCTCAGCGAGGCTTAAAGTTTCTTTCTCCAAGAGTTTCTGGCGGATCTGGGAAGATTGAATACCTGCCACGAATTAAAAGCTCTGTGTGCTGGGCTGCAGAAACCTGTGGGCAGGCGCAGTTTCTCCCCAGAACAAGGAGGGTCTGGTAGAATTAATCTAAGGACTCACCAGGGAATTGCTGTCTCGTGGCCAGTAAGTGCCGTGCGTAGACCTGGTTCACCGGCCGGATGAAATGTCCCTTTAGCAAGTCCGTAGCTGCATCATAGTCTGTCGTGTCCTCTATGAGCGTATACACGGCGGTGCCCACGCACGAGTGGAGGATATGCAGTTTTTGTTCCCTTGTCGGACGGTTTTCGGCTGTGCTTAAATAACTGTTGTAACACGCTAACCAGTGTTTAAATGCTGCTGTTGCATTTGCTGCGTGCGGGCTGAGTCGAAGGAACTCCGGCTTTTAAAACTTGTGCATTAAATTGATGCACCATCAATTGGACACGAGGCGAAGATGTGTTCCAAACAAATGGCTTTAATGCACAAGATGTGCGCCCGGCAGCAGACGTACAGCAGAATGGCCGACTGCCGGGGAACACGGGTTCTTATATCTAGCCTTGTAGGCGGAGCTACATACCTCTCAGCCAATCGGGCCAACGGGCAGCGAGTCCTCTGCACCAATAGCAGCTCACCTCTGAGGTACCATAATACTCCTAGTCATACTACCACAGTCTCCAGCTCCTGACAGTTCGCCAGCCATGCTTCCTCTGCCGGGCAAAGATGGACTCCCAAGTAGAGGATGTTGGCCCAACTCCAACTGAAGGGCCTGAGCTCCTCTGGGAGGGGGACCATCTGCCACGGACCGACCAGGACTCCGGAACATTTAGCCCAGTTGATGTGTGCGGATGACGTGGCGGAGTAGACAGCTTGGCACTCCCGCATCCTCCGCAGGTCACCGGGGTCAGTGAACATGAGGAGCACATCATCAGCGTAAGCCGAAAGGACCACCTCCATGTCCGGCTCACGCAGAAGCAGTCCCAACAGCCTCCTCTGCAGTAGGTGCAGGAAAGGCTCCACGCATACAGAATAAAGTTGGCCAGACAAAGGGCAGCACTGACGTACTCCTCTCTCAAAGCAGAGGGGCGCCGTCAGAGACCCGTTAACCTTAACGCGACACTCTACGGCAGTGTACAAAAGTCGGATACGGGCACCAAATTGCGTCCCGAACATGAATGCTTGCAGAGTTCCGAATAAATATTCGTGATCCACCCTGTCAAACGCCTTCTCCTGATCAAGGGACAGGAAGGTGCTCGACATACCAGCTCTCTGGGAATGATGGACCAGGTCCCGGACCAGATGAATGTTGTCATGGATTGTGCAGCCCGGGACCATGTAGGACTGGTCAGGGTGGATCATATGGTCCAGCACGGTGCCAAGGCGCAAAATCATTGCCTTGGCGAAAATCTTGTAATCCGTGCTGAGGTAGGAGATCGGATGCCAATATTTAAGGTGGCGGAGACCCCTCCTCTTTGGCAGCAAGGTAATGGTGGGTCTGCATCACGAGAGGGACATCTCCCCGGTTGCGATACTTTCCCCCAGCACCCCCCCCCATAGTCGCTCCCCAGGACGTCCCAGATAACCCTGAAGAACTCCACGGTCAGGCCGTCCAGCCCTGGGGTTTTGCCCCTGGACAGGCTGTCGAGGGTGCTGGTCTGGTCCCCCAGGTTTATAGGGGTATCAAGTCGACCAGCGCCCTCCGGGCCGACTGTGGCAGGTCCTCCCACAAAATCTGCAAGCATCTTAGCTGGACGGATCCGGAGAGAAGAGAGCGCTGTAGAAGCTTCAGATTTGGGCCTGAACCTCCTCCGGATCCGAGATGAGGGACCCGTCATTGGCCAGCAGCGTAAGGAGCTACTGGCGGGCCCCGTGCCTTTTTTCCAGTGAGTAGAAGAAGGGGGAGCCGCAGTCCAGGTCCATAAGTATCTGGATCTGCGACCTCACATATGCGCCCATAACCCAACAAGTTGCAGGTCCCGCAGCGCTCCCTTCTTCTCTCTGTACACCAGCTACAGGGCCGGGTCTTCATCGGGCTGACCGAGACGTGACTTCAGGCCGAACACCTCCTTTTCCAACTCCTCGACCCTGGATTTCCGCCTCTTTGTCGACCCCCTCGCATACTCCTGACAGAAGGTACGCACGTGAGTCTTACCCACGTCCCATCATAGCCTCAAGGAGGGGAAGCCACCCAGCTTCCTTCTCCAGCCGGCCCAGAAATGACGAAACGAGCCCAGGAACCGCTTGTCCTCCAGCAGCAGGTTGTTAAAATGCCAGTACGTGGACCGCGATTGAGCGCGAGACAGGGCACGCCCCACCCATACGAGACAGTGGTCTGAGCACGGCACCTGATGCACAGAGGCCATCGGGGCACAGGGCAGGTACGCCCTTGAAATGTAGAGGCGGCAGATTCTGGACGCTCCAAACACCAGGTCTCACAAAGTGAAGACGCTGGAGTCAGGATGGAGAGTCCACCAGACATCCACCAAGTCAAAGAACCCGACCAGGTTCCTTAACTTCACCACCGAACGAGAGCTGCACTGGGTACCAAGGCGGTCCTTTGTCCCGAGGGTGCAATTAAGATCCCTCCCCAGGACGATGCGCTCGCCCCCGGCGATGGTGCCAAGTTGAGTGGACACTTGTTAGAAGAAAGTCGTCTGCTGCTGGCCAGCCTGGGGAGCGGAGACATTGACAAAGTGAAGTACCTCCACCCCCTCGCGGACCGTCAGGTGCAGCAACCGGCCTGGCACTGGCTCCTTGACCCCCAAGATCTCCGGCTGAAAATGTGGAGTCAACAAGGTAACCACCCCACCTAAACGTGAGGTTAGCTGACTCATGTAGACCCCCCCTCGCCCCTCCACCCGCCCCGCCACTCCAGGAGCCATGTGGCTTCGTCTCCCGGAGCAGTGTGGGTTTCTTGCAGGAAGCACGCCGCATACCATCCCGGAGGACCGAGAAGTTCTGGAACCTGTGGAGTGCGTCCTTGCTGCTGTTAATGTTGGGGCTACTATGGTCACCTCCATGTCAGCAGTAAAGTGCTACCTTCACCTTTTCAGTGCTCAGAAGGAGGAGAGGTGCGCAGACCCTCTGTTTCCTCAGGAGTCCAGCGAGGAAAGATTTCTGCCAGCGCTGCTCAGAAGCGTCCGTGCCTCCCGCCTCTTTATGTAGGCGCGGGAAAACCGGATGAGCAGCGTCAAGTCCGACCACCGGTTGAAGGCTAGCTGCACTAGGTTTCGGCAACCGCGGTTTGAACGCAGAAAATCCCGGAGTTCCCCTCGGGGAATGAGGGGCGACTCGGTGTCGGCCACGAGGGAGTCCAGCATCTCGCTGCTGATGGACCCAAAATCATCCCCCATGCCCCACACTGAGCAACCGTCCTCCTCCGGGCAGTCGCCGTCTGGGACCGAGTCCTCCGCCACATTGAGTGTGGCAGACGGCACGGTTCCAACAACCAGCTCTGGGTCTGCCTCGATCCCGTCTGCCCGGATCGTCGACAGACAGGTTCCTCGCAGACTCCTCTAATTGTATCAGGCCAGAGGAAGGTGGCGGCTCAGTTCCCCCCCTCCTCTTGCGACGCCGGATCATCGGATAGACCCGGAAACAGTTCCGGAATAAGCTCTGGGTTGGAGATGGGGGACTGCCGGTGTCGGAGTCTGGGATGGAGAGGGGAGGCACTCCTCGCCACCACCACTCAATGACACTGAGGTCAGGGAGCCGTCACAGCCCTCCGGCATTGTAAAGAGGAACGCCTCACGGGTTCAAATTGGCTCCGGGCGGATCGTGCCCTCGAGGGTGTCGCTCGCACCCGGCCCCGAGGCGTCCAGCGTGGGGGGCTGCGTCAGCTGCGGGGTCAACAGATGATGGACTTTGTCTAATCTCTTCCGGTGGCGCGGTGCAACGTCGAGGGGCGGGTGTCGGGGCGCCACCCCTCTGTTCCGGGGGAGGTTATGATGTTTCTCTCCCCCCCCCCCCCCTCCAAGGAGTGTCACCACTTGTGGAAGGGGGTGCCCTGCGCCGAAGAAATCTCCATTTTCGCAACGCTCCCCCTTCCCTCAACACCTTGCCCCCGGGTTCGAGATATTGCTATCTTCTGCGCCGGCCTAGCAGCACACGCATCACAACCCCTCCCCCCTCGCTGATCCACGGCAAAACCCCATGGGCCCGGTACCCGACGCTGAGGCATCAATGGGCCGGGGATGAGCTTGAGTGTCCGCGGTGGCCCCCATGCCGGAGGTCTGGGGCGCAGGGGTCTCTTGGCTGACGGGGTTGGGGGTATTTGCAGCCGATCCCGCCTTGCCTTCTTTCAGGTCTTGCGGCCTGGTGGATGCCCTCCCTCCTCCACTCGGGCAGCCGACCAGCCAGTCTACGCCAGCACGATGTCCCCCTGTAGGGTCAGGGTGGTAATGCCAATGGAGGGGGAGTGGCCAGCGGTGCCACTCGCAGCCACGTTGGTGTCAGTGGTGGCTTTGGAAATGGGGCAGTTCTTCTGCACATGCCCTGCCTTCTTGCACGCATGGCACCGCCCGCCATCTGCAGACCAGAAGATGTGGAAGGTCTCCCCTCGATGGGAGACCTCAAATCCCCCCTCTAATACATCCTCCCGGGCCAAGCGGATGAAAGCTTGGCACTGGAAGGAGTAGATGTGCCTGAGGGGGAGGGGGGGGGGGGGTCCTTCAGATCGAGAGGGAGCGGCGCTACCTCAGAATGAACCTCCCCCAGTAGTTGGAGGTGGGGGAGGAGGAGATCGGTAGGGAGGTGAGGCAGGACATTGGACAATATGATCCGCTCGGCAGTGGCCTCAAGAGAGCCCATCGCCACGTAGGTCCGCCCACTGCGAGCCCCTTTTCAAGGACGAGGTGAACCGCCCTCTCAGCCCCCAGAAAGAACACGACTTTCCTGTATATTCGAGAGGCAGCCACAATGGCCGAGGGGCCGAGGACCCCACCCATCGCGCGAATGCACGCCTCTATGGTAACGATGGGGTGGGCGTAGCACTTTACGCCCAACTTTCCGGTCTGCAACCAGAAAAGTGGGCGGGGCTGCGGGACCAGTGGAGATCGAGGAGGCCATCACCCCCACATAGGTGGCTCTGGTCGGCCCCGCCACTGGCGAAGGTGGAGTGGCCATCAGGGCAAGTGCCACGCCCACCCAAATGTGGGCTCTGTCGCGTTGGAATTTAATTGAGGAAATAGATAGTGGAGACGGGGTTGTCAGGGGAAGAGCGAGGTGGAATGACGTACTCTCCCCCTTGGAAGGTATACAGGGGAGCAAAGCAAGGAAGGGAAAAGAGAGAACAAGGAGCACTGTTGGAGGAGGTCAGCAACACAGGAGGGTGGGGCACTGTGGATGGAATGGTGCCCGAGGTGAGAGACTCCTGATACTCTGGGTGAAGCTGGAAGGTGGGAGGATTGGGGATCTTCAGCCCAGGATGGGGCCCAGCAAAAAAAAAAAACCACAGTCCATGCTCCCACCCTAGGTCACCACACTGAGGTAAGTGACGCTGGTTGAAAGAAGTCTTCAACCCAAGTCGGGCTGAACAAAATACAGTCTGTGCTCCACCCTAGAATGACCACCCAATGGAACCAATCTCCTCCCTGCTGGTGGAAGGGATCTTCAGCCCGGGAGGGGCCCAGCAAACACTCAGTGTCCCCGTCCTGGAAGAAGCTCACCAGATGAAATGAGGAAGGCCGGACAGATGGGAGAACTGGGCAGGGCCGGGCCCTCATCCCGGGAAGGGCCCAGCAAACAAACAGTACAAAGGAGCTTTACTCCCACCTTGTTTTGCAGCCACCTTCCTGTTGTTGTTGTTGTTGTTCCTTCCTTCCTTTTCTCCTTCCTTCTCTCCTTCTTCTCTCTGTCCTTTGTGCAGGTAGGTCAGCAACAGCCACCACTCAGCAACAGAGAGCAGCTGCAGCCACTCAAGGTGGATTGGCCACGCTAAATTGTCCCTTGATTGGAAAAAATGAATTGGGTACTCTAAATTTAAAAAAAAATAAAGTTCTGGTGCTGTGATTGGGGAATAGGTGGGAAAGTTCTGGTGCTGTGATTGGGGAATAGGTGGGACACATTCAGCCTGTTGGCAGTTGAAAAGAATGCCCATCGGAATTGTTGGGGGTTCAGAGAGAGGATTCTGAGAGGGGAGCGAAGGTGGAGAATGCTCCGGTGCAGACTCTAGCATTAACTACACTTTGGAGGCCCAGGTGAACACTACTGTGGGAGCAGGTATAGAGAATCAGGTAGATGAAAGCTATACCGGTTTTGTATTTAAAGGGAAAGTCACCCATTTTATCATAGAATTTACAGTGCAGAAGGAGGCCATTCAGCCCATCGAGTCTGCACCGGCTCTTGGAAAGAGCACACTACCCAAGGTCAACAACTCCACCCTATCACCATAACCCCATAACCCAGTAACCCCACCCAACACTAAGGGCAATTTTGGACTCTAAGGGCAATTTTATCATGGCCAATCCACCTAACCTGCACATCTTTGGACTGTGGGAGGAAACCGGAGCACCCGGAGGAAACCCACGCACACACGGGGAGGATGTGCAGACTCCGCACAGACAGTGACCCAAGCCGGAATCGAACCTGGAACCCTGGAGCTGTGAAGCGATTGTGCTATCCACAATGCTACCGTGCTGTCCCAAAACATTTTAAAAAATGTTTTAAATTTGACAATCTGGCGTGGTGGGATTCGAACTTGGGCTCCCAGAGCAAAACCCTTGGTCTCTGGATTATTAGTGCAGTGACAATACCACTGTGCCACTGCCTCCCCCAACTGCATCCTCGACAGAGGTAGCCAAACCTGTAACGATTTTAAAAGACAAGGTGGCAACTCAATCCCTTGTTCTGGAGAAGGATTTGATCTTTCCTCCAGAGAACTCAGTGAAAGCTGAGGTATTTGTGAATGGGATGGGTGGAAGTTGTATCCCAGTACCATTATATAAAGTGCAGTTGGAATGTGATTTAATATCAGATCCAGTAGTTGTTGGTTAAGGAATTCCCAATGTAAGGAATAGACTTAATTCTGGGGAATGATTTAGTGGGAGTAAAGTTGTGGCTTCACCCATGGTTACAGAGAGTCTGAAGAAAGTATTGCAGGTAGTAGCCCCTGAAATGCCGACTGAAGGGCATGCGGGAGCTATGAAAATTCATTGGCAGCAGAGGACTTAGAGAAAGAGATGTTGACAGCTGTTGAACATGTTTCAAATGACCATGGTAATGAACCAGGACCCGGGAATTTTTAGACCGACGGTGACTGTATGGCTGAGGAATTAGACAAGTCTTGACTTTGAATTTGGTTCTGATGAATAGGTGCTGGTAAACAGTTGTTTCAATGGATCAGGTTACAAAGGAAAAGGATACACTGTATCATGATAAAGATAGGATCAAATGGATCAGGATACAATGGATTAGGATACAATATGTCAGAATACAATGGATCAGGATACAAAGAATCATGGTACAATAGGTCAGGATACAATGGATCAGGATACAAAGAATCATGGTACAATAGGTCAGGATACAATGGATCAGGATACAAAGAATCATGGTACAATAGGTCAGGATACAATGGATCAGATAGCAATGGATCAGGTTGCACAGTCTGAGTCCACAGCCGCCACGCGAGGATCCTGGATGGTGAGACCACACGAGTACCACGCCATCGGGAAATCGGCAGGTCGGGGATTGAGCATCGTCAGGCGGGCCTCAGGAGGTGGATACTCGGCACTGCATACTCCACGAGTACGCTGATTTTCTGGGTTGGAGAAATTAAAAACCGGCGGCGCTTCCGATTTTGGTGCCAAAACGGATTATCCGACCCATCGCCGAACGCGATTTTGGCGTCGGGGAGCGGAGAATCCAGCCCAATGTATCAGGTTGCAATAGATCTGGATACAATGGATCTGGCTACAATGTATCAGGTTGCAATGGATCTGGATACAATGGATCGGATATAATGGATCTGGATACAATATATCAGAATGCAATGGACCTGGATACATTGGTCAAGTTGCCATGGATCAGGTTACAATGTATTTGGGTACCATAGGTTAGGATACAATGGTTCCAGTTGCAATGAATAAAGAGAAAATGGATCACGATGCATTGCATCAGATAACAATGTATTTCATTGTAATGTATCAGGATCAGGATATAATGGATTAGGATACAATGGATCAGGATAAAACGTATCAGGTTGTAACGGATCAAGATAAAATGGATTAGCATGCAATGGATCAGATGGTTAAAAAGGACCAGGACTCAATGGATCGGGTAACAATAGATTAATTTAGGATAGGCCAGGTTGCAATGGATGAGGTTACAATAGATCTGGATACAATGGAACAGGAAACAATGGACCAGGTTGCAATGAATGAGGTTACAATGGATCTGGATACAATTAATCTGGTTGCAATGGATCACAAAGTAATGGATCCGGTTGCAATGGATCAGGTCACAATAGATCAGGTTATAATGGATCAGGTTGCAATGTATCAAGATACAATGTATCAAGATAGAATCAATCTGGGTGCAATACATCAGGTTTCAATGGATCAGGTTACAATTGATCAGGTTGCAATGTATCAAGATGCAATGGATCAAGATGCAGTCGGATCTGGAATACACGGGTGAGAGAGTGGGATCTGGAATGCACTGCATCAGGATACAATAGATCAGGATACAATGGATCAGGGTACAGTGGATCAGGCTACAATGGACCAGGTTGTAATGGATTCAGATAGAATGGGTCAGGTTGCAATGGGTCAGAATACACTGGATCAGGTTACAATGGATCCGGGTACAATTGATCAGTTTGCAATGTATCAGGTTACAATGGAACAGGTTGCAATGGATCAGATTGCAATGGGTCAGGTTATAATAGTAAGAAGTCTTACAACACCAGGTTAAAGTCCAATATGATTTTTAAATCTAGAGGTGATGTCAGGGAAGGCAGTACAATGCTCCTCCTGCAGAATGTTTGAGGTGAGGGACACCGTCAGTGTCCCTGCTGATTTCATCTGTGGGAAGTGCACCCAACTCCAGCTCCTCAAAAAACGTGTTAGGGACCTGGAGCTTGAGCTGGATGAACTTCGGATCATTCGGGAGTCATAGATAGGAGCTTCAGGGAAGTAGTTACACCAAAGACTGGAGATAGATGGGTAACTGTAAGAGGGACTGGAAAGAAGCAGTCAGTGCAGGGACCCCCTGCGGTCGTTCTCCTGAGTAACAAGTATACCGTTTTGGATACTTGTGGGGGGACGACTTACCAGGGGTAAGCCATGGGGTACGGGCCTCTGGCATGGACTCTGTCCCTGTTGCTCAGAAGGGAAGGGGGGGGGAAAGGAGTAGAACATTAGTAATTGGGGACTCAATAGTCAGGGGCACAGATAGGAGATTTTGTGGGAGCGAGAGAGACTCACGTTTGGTATGTTGCCTCCCAGATGTAAGGGTACGTGATGTCTCGGATCGTGTTTTCCGGGTCCATAAGGGGGAGGGGGAGCAGCCCCAAGTCGTAATCCACATTGGCACTAACAACATAGGTAGGAAAGGGGACAAGGATGTCAGGCAGGCCTTTAGGGAGCTAGGATGGAAGCTCAGAGCGAGAACAAACAGAGTTGTTATCTCTGGGTTGTTGCCCGTGCCACGGGATAGTGAGATGAGGAATAGGGAGAGAGAGCAATTAAACACGTGGCTACAGGGATGGTGCAGGCGGGAGGGATTCAGATTTCTGGATAACTGGGGCTCTTTCTGGGGAAGGTGGGACCTCTATAGACAGGATGGTCTACATCTGAACCTGAGGGGCACCAATATCCTGGGGGGGAGATTTGTTAGTGCTCTTTGGGGGGGTTTAAACTAATTCAGCAGGGGCATGGGAACCGGGATTGTAGTTTTGGGGTATGGGAGATTGAGAGTATAGAGGTCAGGAGCACAGATTTGACTTTGCAGGAGGGTGCCAGTGTTCAGGTAGGTGGTTTGAAGTGTGTCTACTTCAATGCTAGGAGTATACGAAATAAGGTAGGGGAACTGGCAGCATGGGTTGGTACCTGGGACTTCGATGTTGTGGCCATTTCAGAGACATGGATAGAGCAGGGACAGGAATGGTTGTTGCAGGTTCCGGGGTTTAGGTGTTTTAGTAAGCTCAGAGAAGGGGGAGGTGTGGCGCTGCTAGTCAAGGACAGTATTACGGTGGCGGAAAGGATGCTAGCTGGGGACTCTTCTTCCGAGGTAGTATGGGCTGAGGTTAGAAACAGGAAAGGAGAGGTCACCCTGTTGGGAGTTTTCTATAGGCCACCTAATAGTTCTAGGGATGTAGAGGAAAGGATAGCGAAGATGATTCTGGAAAAGAGCGAAAGTAACAGGGTAGTTGTTATGGGAGACTTTAACTTTCCAAATATTGACTGGAAAAGATATAGTTCGAGTACATTAGATGGGTCATTCTTTGTACAATGTGTGCAGGAGGGTTTCCTGACACAATATGTTGACAGGCCAACAAGAGGCGAGGCCACATTGGATTTGGTCTTGGGTAATGAACCGGGCCAGGTGTTAGATCTGGAGGTAGGTGAGCACTTTGGAAACAGTGACCACAATTCGGTGACCTTTACGTTAGTGATGGAAAGGGATAAGTATACCCCGCAGGGCAAGAGGTATAGCTGGGGGAAGGGCAATTATGATGCCATTAGACATGACTTAGGATGTGTTGGTTGGAGAAGTAGGCTGCAAGGGTTGGGCACACTGGATATGTGGAGCTTGTTCAAGAAACAGCTAGTGCATGTTAGAACATAGAACATAGAACAGTACAGCACAGAACAGGGCCTTCGGCCCTCGATGTTGTGCCGAGCAATGATCACCCTACTCAAACCCACGTATCCACCCTATAGTCATAACCCAACAGTTATAACAGTTATGAAGAAGGAGAGAGGGGGGGCGGGGCCGAGGGGGGGGGCGGAACCGAGGGGGGGGGGGCGGACCCGAGGAGGGGGCGGGGGGGCGGACCCGAGGGCGGGGGCGGACCCGAGGGGGGGGGGCGCGCGGACCCGAGGGTGGTGCGGACCCGAGGGGGGGGGGGCGGAGGGAGCGGACCGAGCGGGGGGGCGGGGCCGCCCTGGGGAGGGCGGCCACCACGCATGCGCTGGTTGGCACCGGCCCAACTGCGCATGCGCGGGACCCGAGTCTGGCGACCCCTAGCACATGGCGCCCCGGGCGACTGCCCGAGTTGCCGGTGCCTTGAGCCGGCCCTGTGTTCTTGATAAGTACGTACCAGTCAGGCAGGGAGGAAGGGGTCGAGCGAGGGAACCGTGGTTTACCAAAGAAGTGGAATCTCTTGTTAAGCGGAAGAAGGAGGCCTATGTGAAGATGAGGCGTGAAGTTTCAGTTGGGGCGCTTGATAGTTACAAGGAAGCGAGGAAGGATCTAAAGAGAGAGCTGAGACGAGCAAGGAGGGGACATGAGAAGTCTTTGGCAGGTAGGATCAAGGAAAACCCAAAAGCTTTCTATAGGTATGTCAGGAATAAAAGAATGACTAGAGTAAGAGTAGGGCCAGTCAAGGACAGTGGTGGGAAGTTGTGTGTGGAGGCTGAGGAGATAAGCGAGATACTAAATGAATACTTTTCGTCAGTATTCACTCAAGAAAAAGATAATATTGTGGAGGAGAATGCTGAGACCCAGGCTATTAGAATAGATGG